>NW_026623721.1:39141-69787 GCF_030028575.1 Malurus melanocephalus | reverse complement strand
ATAACCTTATAACTATAAAAAGAAGCAAAGAGTAGGACAAAGAATTGTAAAAAAGATATCGCTGAGTAAAGAGGTAATGAATGTTTAATGAAATTATGAGAAGCTCATGGATGCTCAAGTGCTGGAGCCTTGTGCTTGCCTAGGACATCCCAGAAAACACACAGAGGTGTCTGAAAAGGCAGCAGGGGATTTGTGTGATGAAGAGCCTTCCCAAAGATTGGCAAACATTGTGTAGATCTGACACAATAGATCTTTACTGGTGTAAAACAGCCTGGCTCCATGACAGGTAACAAAGTGAGTCCCATTGTYACTGTAACAGGACATTTCCTTTAGCCAAAAATTGGGTTTCTTTTGGAGGGCACACTTGTGTCTTTCTATGGCACTGATGGGTACCGTGAAGTGCTGCCCACCCTAAGCATGAGGTGTTCACACCGCAGAAAAAGCCTGCAAGTACTGAAAGAACAATACAGGCCATAGGAGCTGAAGGCCTAAAATATATTGTGCTCAAGTCAAAGGAGAGAAAAAAAAACTATGATTCACAGTCCTAACCTTGACTAGTGATGTCTCTTCTGCTTTGCAGAGAAACCTCAAAGAAATCACTTCTCTGTGCTGTTTGAAATTGAATTAAAGAACTAATGTATGCTTCTGCAAAGTGAAAGCACTACATCTCTGGAAAGTGAATGAAAGTAAATGGCCTCTGTCAGACTTACAGGAGCTCCTGTTCTACCCTGTAAGAACATATCTGTGTGATTCTGGATTAAGCCTCCTCCTTAATCAAGATAGGAAATCATTCTGTCAAAATACTCAAGAATCTCGCTGTAGAGTCATGTTCTTACAAGGTCCTTTGTGGCAAGCAAGAAAGCCATTAACAAAGGTTTTTCTGACCTTCATGGGCACATTAGATTTTGGATGCTGTTTTTTCCATTTCTACCTCTGTCTGTCCTGCTAATTGAACTAAAAGCCCTGACAGTTGTGGCTCTGCTCTGTCACAGCTCTCCTTGTAGTATTGTAAACCCTAACAAGATGTAGGAGACTGCAGACCATATGTGTGCGTGGGGATAGGTTGAGAGATGATTTATTTTAAGGCCAATGCATTATTTTCTGACAGTAACTAACAGGAGAATTACACTCAAAAGATATTCTGGAAAGGGTGATTTTTGCAGAGATGGGAGCACTGACTCACTCCTGCCATCMTCTTAATTTCCAGTGCGTGATGCAGAGGTGAAGGAGGAGAAGGATGGGAGTGATGTCTTCCTTTTGCTGTGATAGAAATAAGGGCTGGTTTCTGACTTGGCTCCCTTCCTGAAAATTGCCAGCATGAGATGGGAGRCTGCAAATAGCAAGTCACAGATAGGTGGCTTCTGGTACATAGAACAGACAGGCAAACTTTTAATTTGTCTTGCCTTTGGACAATTGCCTAAAGTACACCAAGATCATACATTCCCCAAGGAGGAGAAAGGTAGACAAGATTAACTGGCTTTCATATTTTCTTCTCATACTAAATCTAGAACAGGTCGAGTTACAAAATGTCAYTCTGAGATAAGTTTAGTTAAGACACACAAAGATACAGCTTCTCCAAATAAGTCTGTTTAAATTTCCTGTAAATGCCACGTTTCAGCTCTGTTGCAAATTGCATTTGCTGTTGGAAAGCTCCCTTTTTTTCCTCATGTCTCACAGTGCAAGTGCTGTTCCATCTTTGGGTTGCATCACATCACAGTAATGCAGCTGAAGTGAATGCAGTAACATTGGGATGCAGCTGTGTTTACAGCAATGAAAATGCAAGGAATTGCATTATTTAGGSAATGGAAGAAGGAAAATCTATTTTAAAGAGCTATTTGGAATGGCAAGTGCTTTTCTCTTGCTTAGATAAATTATTATTTTTTATCTGCATACCAAAAGGCAGTTTTACTCTCTCTACGACTACAGAAAGACAATTTGATGGCAATATTTGGAAATACTGGAAGACAAAGAAAGAGCATTCTAACACAAATTAAWAAGGTGCCAAATCTGTATTGGTAATTAATTCCTCACAAATACCTTCACTGAGGCCTTACAAATGAAAACTGCTCTCCYGGAAAAATTTCATTGAAAAGGTCCAGTTTAAAGTACAAGCCAATTATTCACAAAGTTTATTATGGAACGCAAAGTTTTCATAAGATGCATTCTGTAAAAAGTTATGACCTCCTCGTTGAAAAAAAAAAAAAAAATCTAGTTGGGACATACTTTTGTGTATTTTTCTGAAAGCTAAGATATTGCATTTGGAAACATCCCTGGTGGCTGTACATTTAAGCATGCAAATTCCAGTTTGGTGTTCTGAGCTAGGTCACCTCACCAGACTAATTCTTATATTTAGACTCCCCCAAGACATAAGCTGGGAATGCAGGGAAGCTTAGCAAACCTGCMCCAGAAAAGAAGTAAGTCATTGTTGTCAGGATGTCTTTCTTTTCCTTAGAAATTAAATGAGTCATAAGCATGCAAACAGTTAAGTAAATGAAGAATAAAAGCAACACAAGAAATTACACACAAAGACAAGTGATTGTATCTTCCAATTGTTCCCATTATAAACAAAAGGCAACCTCAGCCTTTGCAACAGAGTCACCAGCTTTGGTAGGCTTCTAGTTTCAAAGCTTCAAAAGGCAAACTTCAAAGAGAATTTGGATACATCTCCAGATGGGAACCCCAACTTRAACGAGTGCTTGTTCCTCTGATGCTTGGAGCAAAGGCAGCACAGAGGGGGGCTGTTGCAGCAGTGTTACATCTAGGTACTAAAATATTGCTCAGTGTAGAAAAATATATGCTAATATATCTCCAGGGGAAAAATGTCAGCTATATCCCAGTGGAAGGGAAAAACACTAACAGCAAGTGGTATTAGAAATAAATCAGGTGTAAACTGTGAGGCTGCAGACTTCAGAAGAAAATAATACACATAAGGAGTTSCATTTTTCTGCTGCTGCAAGGCTCTAGTAAGGCAACTCCTAGGGTTTTAGGACATTTTATTAGTTTCAGCTATTAAACCCAAGGCTGGAGGGGCTGACAGATTTCAAAGAACTGATGATGATAATGATGATGATGATGATGATGATGATGATGAGATGATGATGATGATGATGATGATGATATAAAAAGCTAGAAGAAATGAAGGTTGACCTTTTTTTTGAGATATTGCTAAAAGCTAACAAAAAAAGCCCCCAGAATTAGTGGAAGACCTATGCAGAAAATTATGATATTCTCAGGAATTCCCCTTCACTAGCAAATGCCTGCAGAAAGGCAAATGTCTCTAYCTTCTTTACAGAAGTGAGTAAATCCTCTCAGCCCTGCAGCTGTCGGTGTCCTGGGCAGCTGGTGCAAGGGTCACTCTGGCTTTAGCAGCCAGGCTGTTTCACTGGGCTGGGGAACAGACCTTTGCTGCCTCTGTCACCTCCTGAAAACAAACAAACAAACAAACAAAACAAAACAACTTTTTTTAATGGTAATACCTTTGGTATTACAAAATGGTAACACCTTTGCTATTACCAAACGGTAACACCTTTGCCTTCACCTCATACTTCTTGAGCTAACCTCAGCCATACTCTATGTCTCATTTGTTCAAAGAGTATTTAAAGAGAGATTTCAAAATGCAAACAGAATCTCATAAAATCTAGTAACCACTATTCAGTGGTGTGACCCAAAAATATTAAATGTGAGAGAGATACCACGGTCAGTGAGGAAATACTGTGAAAAATACAATCTGCATTCTGCATTTAWTATCAGAGGTTGATAATGTACTGTATGATACAGCCTTAGGTGGGAAAAGAAATAAAAGCCTTCACTCTTCACAGTGCCAAGCTGCCTACTCACAAAAGTAAGAAGTTATGCAAATAAAAAGTGAAGAAATAAAACACTCAGTCTGTTTTCCTGTTGAAAATACATAGTCTTTCCAAAAAGTCTGAGCAAGTGGCCTGAATGAAATTAATAATAATTTTTGATCAGAGGACCTTGCTGTATTATCTYTTTATTTATTTTTGTATCTGTGCACACTCACAGCCAGCAATCAGGTAATAGTCAATGTCTTTATTCCTAATGTGGCATATTTTTTTCCAGGTCATGTAATGCAGGTTAATATTTGATCTTCTATCAATAAATCTCCCTATACTAAACATACAAAGGTTATTATGGAAAACATATCCTGGCAAAGCCATAAACTTACTAAGATAGTTTGTAGGAGGAAAAGCTTGTTGGTTGTCTGGAGAATTTCATTGTAATCATGCGAATATACTRATGCCAATCCCTGTTACAATTATTGTCAGAGGTGATGTAACAGACCAGTATTTGTAATATTTGATCCAGGAATTTAATGTGAACTCCTATGGACTCTGTTTCACCATCATAGTAGATGGATGACATTGATTTCTTCTGTCTCCACCTGCTTATCTCAAGCTATTTTATTTTGCTTGTCTTATTGATTTTCATGTTCGCTTCATACATTATCTCACTGGAAGCTGGTAATGAATCAATGTGGCCATCTAAATTCATGTTCTGTTGTAACCCTTGGGAAAGAGCCACTTACAACTATCTATATCAAAATGCACCAAGCAGCTACTGTGCGCATCCAAACAGAGAGGACATATTTATCTCAACACAACTCACAGAAGGAAATCCTCTGCAATCTTTCTGTTGTGTGTGCATGTATTTTTAAATGCCTGCCATGATAGTATGGACTTAAAAGGAAAACACTGGAGCAAACCAAAGAGACCTCAGTGTGAGCCCTTCATCCTAAGTAGTTCCATTATTAGTGACTCATTTCACAATCTTCTGCCTGTAAGTTGTATGCCTTTCTCTGAACCCCTCCTTTTCCTGCCTTCAAAGCAGAAGCTAACTCTTGTTCTCTGCTGACATTGCCCCTAATGTGCAGCTGTTATCAGAAGGGTCCCATTAACAGGAAAGTGTAGATAAAAGTAAAACTAATTGTGCAAAACAGYGCCAGGACAGCTAATGACAAATTGTCATTATTTTTGTTTCCCGTGGTTCTTACACCTTTCGGTGTAAGATTTAATGGTTACTTCATTCCCATAGATGCACTCATTTATCCTAGCTGGCCTGCTGCAGTGCATAAGGATATCGATGCAGCTTTCTGCTCTACAGGGACAGGTCTGGCTGAAAAAGGAAGATTTGTAGCTGAAACTGCTGCTGGAAACTATTAACACAGAAAACTAACTTTTGCTTAAAGATGTTTTAAATGAATACTTGAGGGGAAAATATAACATCACAAACACCTTAAATTGACCATCAGCTCAGATAGAAAAAAAGTATGTTAAATTTAAGGATTTCTCCTAAGAGATTTCATGTGAGCTAAAAGTCTGCTTGACTGAATAAAAGTAGAAGACATATGTTAATTTTAGAGCTCTCCAATGTGAAAGCAAACACTTTCTATCTGTATCTATAATGTTGAGTGATTACTGACAATAACTGCATGCCTCATTAATGTGTAGACTTAAACAAATCTCATCATGACCCTCACTGAAAGAGAGTTCAAGCAGACAATTTTTACAGAGGCCTCCAGGGCCCCACAGTGCAGGGAGGAGTCTGCAGATCCCTATTTTGCGTCACTCACCTGTGTTTCCCATGGAACAAACTGTGTCATATCTGGTCCACATCTGATTGTTCTGGCTACCCACTACAGGACTGCTCAGATGGAATAAAAGCGAGTTTCCATGACTGCATTGTCTGAACAACTGTGAAAAGCCAGGCTCAGAGTAGGCTCAGAGTGTTTGGAAAGACTTCAAGCTTTTATTTGCAGAGATTGAGAGTTCTCTCATTTCTGTCTAATTCACTAAGGGGCAGACAGCTAAAGGCTTTTCTCAGCCCTGAACAGWCCATGAATGCACTGGTATCAAACTTCCATGGCTTTCTTTGCTAGAAAACAGCAGCACCTCAGTGTTCCACCGCCTCTTCCACTTATGCTTTTACCAGCAAATTCCTAAATATGGACAGACAGGTTGAAACTCATGCTGAAGAATTACAGAAAGCAAATACCAGAGATGAATGAATGAATGAATGAATGAATTAATACACAAAACCGGTATGCAACCTTTGTACACAAAGAGAGTATGTAACCCTTCTGCCAGGGGATGCTTCTGAGAGTGAAAAGGGTTCAGTCACATGAGGTGCCTCTATACATTCCATCCCCAACTACATTTCTTAAATTAGTGGGCCTTGAGATCCTCATTAGCCACTTGGGAGAGTAGATTACGTTGGTTGGGCTGAGCAAAACCTCCACACTCAGAGCAACCACTTGGAAGCCCTTGTCCAACTCTGTTTTTCAACTGGACTCTGTCAGGTTCTTGGGCAAGGAATTTACATTCATTCAAGAATTCATTCATTCAAGCAGAAGGAGTAAATCACTTATGTAAAAGCAAAACCAGGTAAACAAACTAAYCAAAAGCTCCTATACTTGACTATTTTTACAAGCTGTTTTGACTTTAAAAAAGACCAAACAAACCAAGCCCTAAGAGCCWCCACGAGGCTTACCAGCATTGCAAATAAACTGCACGTTGACAACATTTGGTTTTGTTAGCTCTGATGTGGTTAAATGAACAAATGGCTTATATGATATTAAAAGATTTGCTTTATCTCCTCAGAAGCCCTTCCTCATTTTAAAGGCAAAGCATGCAATGCATATGCCCTCCTCTTGGCTGAGTGTTTCTTTTTTCAAAGTCTCATAAGCTTCAGTCAGTGGGCCCTACAGTAATATTAGTGGACCATTTACCATCAAGATTCATAACTGTGAGAGCAATTCAATAAGCATCTCTTTTATTCAGTGCCACAGGGACACTTCAAAATCCTTACAGTCCAGACATTTGGAGTGAAAGGAGAAAATTCCATCTGATACAGCCATCAAGGACAGTGGACCACAGACCACAAGGTCCTGGTCTTTGGCAAAAGGGAGAAATGGACTCAGGTATCCCCCATGCTGGCAAATGGYAGGGAAGGCTTATGTCTGTGTCTTACACATGCTGAATTCAAACTGCCTGGAGGGGACTGCRCAGGCACAGCAGTGTCCTTTAACTTGAGACTCCTAGTCCTCATTTCAGCATTGCTTTCTACCATAAYGGGTATGCACAGCACTCAACTGCATTCTAATTGACCAGAACTCCTAATTGTGTTATAACTCAATTGCAATCTAATTTTACTTAGCTGTAACTGATAGAACACAAAGCTGCAGAAGTTGAACCTCGTCAAAAGAAAACAGCACTGAACACTGGCATGAATATTAGACTGAAGAAATGTGGCAACAGACCACCACCACAGCCAATAATATTTACAGAAATTAATATTTAGGGCCCAAGTRCATCTAAAATAGTTTTTTAATGTGTGTTTTTGCCACATCCATCACYCTAAAATAGAATTTGGATTTCAGTGAAATGGGCAAAAGCTGAGATATTGTTGGATGACACTCATTGTGGGCTTGGTTTTTTCAGGTGTGTTGACTGGATATTTAGTGTTGTGTTTATTAGTGGAGCTGAAGCCCATTCTTCTAATGGCCATTTTTCTACCATCATATTTCTTCCCTCTTGCAGACCAACTATCTTATTTAGTGTATTGTAGAAAAGTTCACTTATYGTGCAGATAAAAGAACAAAGGTGTTCATTGTGAAGGCCTAGAACTAGGTCATTCAGTTCCCCTTCCAGATTTAATCTTTCTCTCTTTTATTAATGAACCTGCAATGGAGGTGGCTTTTTACATTCTTTGGGCATTGAAAWGAAAGCTGCCAGCACTTCAGCTCATGAGAAAGCAAGAGAAAAAGCTCTATTTAAACCTGGAGAGAAGATGTCTGGAGGTCCCTGTTGTCATGCCAGCTTCTTTGTAGCGATTTTGCTTTTCTAAAGCAATTATTCACTCATATTTTTCCAAAAGCTACTTTTTAGGAGGGGAACTGAAAATTATGTCAACCCCTCTCTATACATAACAGGGACCACATACTGCACCAGAAGCATTAATATCAGGGAATACTCCCTTTGTGTCCATCCTTTCCGCCGTCTCCCCTGTTAGCCAGTAAATCAAATACCATATGGGGATGTAAACTTTTACACTCATCAGTGCCTGATATTATTGTCCTTGTAGCCCTGCAGTGGTGACAGAGCACTATGGCTTTTACCTGGAAATAACCCCATGATGGTATTTCATCAGCTTCAGCCACTGCTGAGTTTATCCTGTTGTAAAATACCTCTGGTCTCCTCCAGGATATTGCTTTTAGGGACAGGGTAACCTCACAATTTCCTTGTGATTAAAAATACCATTTTCAACAATGGAGCWAAAATCCCAGGTATGCAGTAACTTCCATGGCATTCTCAGGAGAGCTAAAAATTAGAGTGATGCTTCAAAGTTCAGACAGAGAAATTACCAAGAAGGAACCTGGTTTGGTCTTTAGCCTGACAGACCCAGGCAATGTTTTCTCAGAAAGCCTGGCTTGGCTGTGGTAGGAGTGACTTCAGCCTAGGAGCTGAAGACTGAAAGCTGCAGGCCCATGCCGTAACTTTTTTTTTTCTCACTAACCAGCTCACAAGATTAATATGCAGAGAGCTACTACTCCAACAGGCAGATCATTTCTCCATTCATTAAGCATTATTGCTAAACTACCAGCAGCTCTCCAATTACTCACCTCTTGGAAAAGTGGGGTACAACTAAGTAAAAACAGAAAAAGATTAAACAGAAATAGATTAAACAGTTTATTCCAATGAAATTTCATGCTCTGCAAGATGACTACAGTTATTTGGTTTCTTTGGTGGGGATGGGCAGAGATATTGGGTTTATCTACAATGAAGTATTTTGTTAATGCTGAAGAGAGGTGTGTTTTTTGGTTCAGCAATCATTAATTCTGTTTCCAGAATTTGTATGATGGACAAACCTGACCAGCCCCTTCCTTCTCACCTCTTCCATCATCCTGCTTGATGCTCTCCCTCCAGCAATAGGAAAATGTCAACCTTGYACCTTTTCTTCCAGCTCCATGGTTCCTTAGGAGTAGTCTTCTGCAGATGTGTGAATCCATMAGTCTGAATTTCAGACCCTGGCACAACACCATGGCACTGCTGGGAAATCACTTCGACACTCTGCCTTTCCTGCTGAAAAGGCATTGAAGAGACAGGATCAAGGTTTGAACAAGACAGMAAGGAGTCAGAGGAGCCAAAAAAAGTGAACAGATGAACACTATATTTCAGCAGGAAAAATGCCCAAGAACACTGCTGTTTCTGGAAAGAAAAGAGGACACTGGGAACATGCTGGGGAGAGATACTCATACTGGTAAAGAAAAGARAGGAAGCTTGGGAGTTTGATAAATGCAAATGTACCTTTGAAATCACTCTAGGCCTGCCAATCTAGGTTATTAAACATATTTGATTTTATTGTAAAAGGTATTCAATCAAAAATCTGAACCATTTATGGTTCAGTTCTAATCCCCCGCAGAACCATTCTATGCTTCCAGAACAGCAACCAGTCCCATGAAACTTCAGTCTTTCATCCAAACAACTGCCAGACCTAATTTCTTTAYTTACAAAAGAGCTGATCAAGGAATCAATTTCCAGCTGGGTCTCAATCATCAACATTTAATTAAAAGCAATGCCTCAGTCCTCAATACAACCTATCTATTATGCAATACAGAAGAGCCCAGTTCTTCAGTTAGGAGCAAACTGCTTTATTCCCAGCTGTGGATCCACTTCTGAAACCTTTACTCTATATTTTTCATTCAAAAGAAATGACTATAAAATGATTGCTAGATGGCATCTTCCARAATTCAATGGTTAGAATTCAAGAGCAATTGATCCTGGTATCTATGCTTTTCAGCATTATAGCTTCTCCTAAAAGACAGACTCCTTTTCAGGATATCTGCTCACCGGGTCCGTTGGTCTCAAAGTCAGCCACGGGCTGGGCTCCATCATGCAGCTCCTGACCTCAGGAAAGCTGCAGAGCCGARGTTACAGCTGTTCTCTATGGTGGGAATCTCTGTTAACAAAGTTGACAGATGTTATTCAGCAGATAAGAGATCCACACTTTCAGTGCATKACCAAGCTCATCTCTTATAGGAAGCATTAAAACATCTTTCTGTCATAAGCACTGAGAGAGGGAGCTTACACGAAATGCTTATATTGATAAAGTACTGAAACTGAGCCTACACAACATTTAAAAGGGCAGTACTTCAATTAAACTGACCTAAGACAATCTGTATAAATGTAATTCCAAATGGTTTTCTGATATCTGGACTGATGGGCTTGGTCTCTAAGTTTTACGAGGAGTTGTTGCTTGCAGCAGTTGCAATGTTCAAGTTATATTTACAGCTTTAATYTAGACCATGAATGAAATTGGTAAGGATTATATGCTAATCTATCTGAYCTGCGAACTATTTGGCCTGGGATTCTGTATCTTGTAATCAATATGTTCCAGAACTGAGTAACAGATCTGCACRTCCTTTCTTCCTAGGGAACCTCTCTGCTTCTCAAACAAACAAGCCAGTTCCGCTCATTTGATTTCCTGAAAGGGAAGGCAATGAGAGGATTAGGGAAGCTTTGGGTCAAATAGAGAAATATATTTAGGTGCCTGTGGTCCCACAGGAATCAATAGGCATCCAGGCACCTTAGAGACTCACTGGAGTGTGTTCATAAATRATACTGGTAGTTCCCACAGGTGGTGCAGCAGCAGCTGGCTGGCCATGTGGGCTGCATCCATGCCTGAGTGTGCATAGCCACCGGTGAAGTCAGTGGGAGGGGACTGTCTCCTGATCAGGATTTTGTCTGTGCTTGCTTTGTCACCTCAATTCCCATTTGGAGGCAGCTGGGGATCGTGTAAGGCTTATACCATCAAACCTGGTGGTTCTGAAATTCTTTCCTACACCCACAAACAATGCTGACTGTTCAAGGCATTTGGAGAGGAGCAGAATCTTGTAATATTGTACAGTGTCTACTAACCATGGACTCATGGTCTGTGGGGCACTCCTGGTATTGTAAYTAGCATGTTTATCCTTAGTAGGAACAGCTCACAGTTTAATTTCATGTTACTAATGACCATTAGTAGATCTGCCTCTGTCACAAAATCATAGTGTCAGTTTCCTGGCATTATTGATAGACCACCTTTTTTCTCTCTGAAGTAGCTCAAACAGATYCTTCCTCACTTGTACATCTTTGTGGGGAACAGCTAAACTTAAAGCTTTCACTTAATGTGTTTTCTTACAGGAAATTAACCCTTTTAGGCTTTATCTGAGCTCTGCACAAGTGAGAGCAGCCTCAGCTGCAGATTGCATTGTATCATTTAGGTACATTGTCTTGCCTGAGTTAGCCTGCTGTGCCTGTACAGTAAGGAACATGGACTGGACCACCATGATCACATAGGGCCATCTGACTCTTAAATATCTTTCAAAGGTGGCATGCTTCAAATAATGTATATGAAGTTAAATGCTACTGTGAAGCCTCACCTGAAATGACCACTGTTTCTCAAGACCAGGCTGAATGTAGCTGGGACCAGTGTCTGATTCACTGGTGTGAGCTCAGTGCCAGTTTTGTGCTGTTGGCTGCTCTCCTCTCCTTTTTCTCTTTTCAAGTTATGATTTTTAGCACTTTGTGCTAGAGGTCAGTGCTTCTGCCCTAGGAACAATGAGGTTTCTGCCTGCTGKCTGTGATGAGGCAGCTGTCATTTTTCCAAGGAACTGAGTGTCCATGGGATCACAGCATGCAGTAGGCTACAATTGCCACATTCGAGACTGACATAATGCAGAATGACCTGAACCACTCTACAAGCCCCAAAATGAAGAGGCAATAAGGCGTCTCAACGACTCCCCTTTCTTCAGGACTAGTATTTCCATCAGTAGCTGGAATGTTCCACATASCTATCCTTAACAGAAATAGTATACCACTATACCAGAAAAAAAATAAAATCATGCAACCTTCTTACGTTGCAGGAAATGCTATGTATGTATGTATGCATGTATTTATATGGAAGATTTCCCACAGTGTACCAGTGAGTCCCTCCAAATGTGAGTTGAAGATGTTAAGCTACATTTGGATTAGAGCTTGTTYTGCAATACAGCTGCAAGGATGGCAGCAGGGAGGCTGCTGGCTCCAAGATATTTATGCAKGCTGTTTGTGGCTTGAGGACTTGCTAGTGGTGAGATCAGTCAGGGCCTTGGGCAGGAAAGAGCCCTTACAGCTGCAGGGTAGGACATCACTCTCAGTGAGTGTACTCTCTGTTCTGTGGGGATAGAACCAACCAAGTTTCTCCAAGTGCTGGTGAAAAGCCAGTTTGTTTTCTTCCATCACTGAGTCTGGCTTATACTCCTGTACACCTCTGCAAAGACAGGGAACACGTGCCTATTTTAACCAGAAATACATTATTTTAGGGAAACAGTTTTCAATCACCAATACATTTCTCTGGAGAGGTATCTTGACATTGATGGCAATCACATGCCTGGGAATCAGGTTCTCATTCGATGCAAATCAACTCCAATCATATATAACTGGCTCCAGAGTTTCAGATACTCTGGTCTCGTGGGCACAGCATACTTTCTAATCACATAAGCTTGTAAGCCACTGTGCTCTAGCTGATTCTTCACTCTTAATAATTATAAGAATAATAAAAAAGGTTGAAGTACAAAAGGAAGATTCAGTTTAACAAAGTTCCCTTTATCTACCTGAATCCTGTTAAGGTCAAGAGCAAGTCTGTTTCTGACTCATAACATTTGAATCAAGCACTGAATACACTTCACACTTTGTACAATTTCAACTCAGGAAGGAATTTACTTCCTTAAAGATCATGTGGTGACAACTTTTATCTTTTCTTAGCAAAAGTCCTAGGGGTATTCACCAAATCAGAGCATTTTTCTGTTCTATAAGAGTTTTATTAAAAGTCAGTTATAGTTTTGATCCTATAGATGTTAAAAACTTGTTTCAGCCTCCTTTTGTGAAAAAAAAAATTCCACTGAAATTCCCAGGCTGGGAGTATTTGAGGAGCCCATCTCTAATAGGCTGCTTCTAAYTCTTACAGCTGTGGTATGGGAAYATACCAAGGTCCCCAGACATTGTCCTTATCCAGATTCACTCAATCACCCTTATGGGACCAGCCAGTGTGGAGTGGCACTGGAGAGGACCCTCATCTGTACAAACACATGATTCCTAAAGGTTCTCCSTTTGAATTCTCCCATGTTTTTGAATGGCTAGATCCTCACAACTCTTTCCTGCAAATAGCTGGGTCTGGCATACAGTCACTCTCGTTGCCTCCATACACACATGCACTGAGCTCTTCTCCTCCACCTTGTTCCACGAAACCCCAGACCATCTCTTCTCTCAGCCTGCAGAGAACCAAGTGGACAAGGACTGACTGTTTCAGCTCCAAAAGCAAATAATTTACTGATGATTCACCCCTCAGCACTGGCTTGCTGTCTGAGCAGGGGCAGCACTGAGGTGGTAACTGGAGATGGGCTAAGGCAGATCTGCCTCTTTCTGGAGCACTTTGCCATCAACTGACTTTCGCCTGTTATGAAGCCATAGGTGTTGTTTCCTGCCTCTGCCYGTAGGTTTCTTTCTTCTCTCTGAAGTGGTGCACTGGGACTCTTCCTCACATCTCTTGCACAGGGCTCTGTGGTACTCCTGAACTGAGCTAGGGGTCATCAGTGATGTGCAGCAGCCATACAGAAGAGATGCACCTAAGGACAGATTTTCAGAGGAAATCTGGGGAACACTTTCATATGGGACATGCCTGCAAATTCTATGAAAAATTTTCCATAGCTGAAAATTTTACAAAATCTTGACTTCCACATCCCTCTATCTAAGTGCTGCAGTAATTTCTCCTGGTTTCAGTTACTATTTTCAGCATATGCTGTCTTCCAGTGACATCTAGGGACAGAGACTTGAAATCACAAGCTGGACAGTTACACAGGCATTTTTGAAACATTTCAAGCTAGTAAAACTGGCTTCTTTGATAAACCAATGGCTTAAGGAACATTGCAACTAAGATCAGGGGAAAAGAATCTTGCAGGATTTAATTGATGCCCCAAGGCCCATTCCTCAACTCGTGCATTAGCATTAATTTCATAAAGTGCTCACAGAGACATAGCACTGATTGACGTAACATTTTGCTCTGGTATGAGCACTATGAGCAAGATAAAGGTACTTCAGTAGTAAAAAAAAAAACAGATGAAAAGGGAAAATGTCATAAGGAGGAGGACAGAAATATTTAGAGGTCAAAAGAGCAAACAAGTTGTTTGAGTRCCTGGATCCACTGGTTACTCACTGCTAACACTACTACTCATTACATTTATATATCAGTCCTCTGGTCACAGAGAGTCACCATGCTTGATGCTTCACCTGCACAGGACAAAGATATGGGCCTTGACCTGGAGATGTTACCTGCAGGACAAGACAGAACCGATGGATGGAGGCAGTAGAGCAGAGGGAGCGGTGGCTCAATCTACACTGCTTTGCAGCCTAGCTTCATGTCAGACTTCACAGTGTTCAACAGCTTATCCCTGCAGGATCAAAGTAGAAGCAGCAGCAAGTCTTCCCACTGTGCCTTCATTTYTTTATGGAACAGCAGGCAGGCTTCCTCCAGAGCATAACCAGGGACAGCCAAGCAGGATTAGACAGAAAACCACTATGTGCCTGTGTAATACATCACATGAAAGATGCAGAAATGTGTAAGCTCTTTCAAAACAGACTTTGTGTGACTGTACAGTCTACATCTGCTCTGGATTTTCCCCTGCAAATCTAGAGTTCCTAAGTATTCACAGCCCAACAACAAAAAGAATTCTGTGTTAWTTCATGCCTTGGCCTTTGCAGAACCTATAAAAATGCATCTCTTTGATGGCAGAAAGTAATTGTGGAACATATCAGAAGAAGACATCAAGAGAAGTGTTTACACATGTATCAGAGGCCTGAATGTCCAAAAACAAAGTATTTAAATCTGCTCACATGGACAAAAATGTGTGGAGAGAGTGGGGAGAGAGGCAAGCTGCTGTTTTTCCAAGAACTTTTGGTCCGAGCAGATAGAGCTGTGCCACCTATGCCCCAAATTCAGTGAACAGAAAAAATTCTGTTCAAAAGTAAAGGTCAAGTAATGCTTTGAAAAATAAAAGTCAGTGGATGCTTTGCCAGTATCAGCACTACAAGGCCCAATCCTGAGAGTATGATCTATTCAATGCTATTAAATCCAGGGCAATTTCTCCTGGTAAGTGTATATGAAGTAACTGGAAAAAAAATTCCATCCTTTTGCTTCCAGCAGCCACTTTGTTAGATCACTAAACCACTACAGAAGGCACCAAAGCTTTTGTTTCTGGTTTTGCCACTGTTGTTTCCGTCGGACAGCAGTGCTGCTCAGCAGCCAGAGCTGGTGGCCTGTCCTGGTGCAGTCACAGGCAAATTGCACTTACCTGGTGCCCATAAGAGCAGTACCAGTTGCAGCATGCTCTCCAAAAGCTTCCACACTGGGACTTGGGAAAAAGCACTGCTTCAGGGCTGATTTAGGAAACTGAAATGCAGCAGGAACTCTGCTGTGCAGGAAATGCCTCTTAGGGTAATATAAGACAGCCATCAATTTAAAAAACCTGTTTGCAGAACCTTTACAACGAACTCCTGCACCTGGAAGATCCTTACATGGTCTCTTTATACTCAGTTGTTWCAGTTAAGCTTCCCTTTAAAGCATCCCTAAGCCTTTCTCCTGAAAACATAACACAACGTGAATATTAGTAGCCTGAAATCAAATTGAGACAGCTAAGAAGATACAAGAAACTAAGAGACTAAAGATGACCTCCTATGATTTAGGTGAATGTTGGCCTTGATTTGTTTTTATCCCTGTAAATCTCCACAGCAAACGACCATTTTCCCTCTTCAGAGTATACTGCCCTGAAGTTAGAATGCTTCTTTTACCAGACACACAAAAAGTAATTAAATGACTGGAGAAACACAATAATATCCATTTCTGCGTGGCCAGGTCACATCCCATGACCAGAGTGCTCTGATACTTTGAATTTACTGCCAGAGAGGTAGCTGTTTATCAGTTTGGACCACTACAAGAAAAGACCTGGAAATTGCAGAGTGCACAGTGTAAACACATGCAGCAGATGCTGCCCCATTCAGGCTGGCTTCAGGTGGCGGCAACCTGAAGAGCTCTGCCTTGCTTTATTGGAAGAAAGATGCAGACACCTCCTTCCCTCATCTTCTCCAAAAACTTTTTATCTTCCACAGAGTTACCAAAGGATGATCTAGTTTCAGTGTGATCTAAATCAATACTGCAACCGACTTCTACCACCAGGACTTACGAAACAATTTGACCCAAGAGATGTCCCTCCCCTCAGTGTCCTTAAAGACAGATTAGCACAAATGGCAGTGATGGGTAAAGACTCCAGGTATAGCCACTTTCAAATGGAGCAAAATCCACAAGTACTTTTAATGAAGTAAGACCACTACTGGACAGTCAGGTTTCTCCATGTTACTGCAACAATCTTACAGAAAGGAAAGGCATATAAGGACAAAAAATACTCTTTACTCAATATTCCATGTAAGGTATTCATACTGAATTCTCACTCACATAATTTTTTTTAAATAATGTGTGGATTAATTTATGGATTACTATTTATTAAAGTCATCTGGACAGTGGTTTTTTTCTGTACCTTCAAATTCTAATCCAGATGTGTACTCTGAGTTGCAGGTGTAGGCCACAGACAGGGAGTGTCAGACAGTGGCAAGTATCAGTTTACAGGGCCATCTTTCCCCAGTGTCACCAGGTACCAGTGTGCTCACACCGATGTCTGTTCAGTCTGTTCACTGAGGCGTAGCCCATCACTCTCTGGCATATATCCCATCACAGAATTTTCTCTGGTGGAGAGTAGCTAAAGGCAGCTTCCCCCATGACAGGAGATGCTCTTCAATAGATCTTTCCAGCAGGACTCTTGGGAATAGRCACTTTTAACCCTGCTTAGCCCAGATTTATTGTCCAATTACACATCAATGCATTTAYGTAATTTGCTGGGTCTACCTAAAAGGGCAATCTTCTATTTGTASAACTATTTAAACCCCAGCACCAGCCTTTCCCTGGCATCAGCTGCCCTGTGATAGCCAAGGATTGTTTGAGTGTGCTGAAGGAAGAGAGCTGTGCCAGTCTGATGGTGAAAGGGATCACAAACACCACTGACAGCTAAATCCTCTCATTGAGGAGCATGAYCATTCCACTTGCAACCACATCTGCTGAATTCAGCTACTCTCAACTTGGAGAGCTGAGCCTGGATCATGTGTTGTGGCTTTTCTGGTTTGGGGTTTTTTGGTTGTTTTTGTTTTTTTCATAATCACAGCAAAGATGGTCTGTAAATTAAAAAAAAAACAAAAAACAAAACAAAAAAAAAAACAAAAACCACTTATTGTACACACAAGTACTTTTAATCAGACCCCAAATTAATTTCAGAAATGTGCTGTCACTTTCACAGATGCAAGATATTCTAAAAGAGCTGAAACCAGACTTGAGCACATTACTATCCTAAAATACTGTGCATTTTGCTTCTTAAAAAAATTAGATAATCCTCTTCTACCCAAAATTTTAGACCTCAAGCCAATAGGATGATCTTGTTTAAGAGCTATGGTATTCCAGGACAAGTCACAGTATTTTTAAGTTGATGAATGCAGACTATGTTAGAAATTTRAGGGAGGAAATATAAAATTCTGTATGAAATCAAATCTGATTTTACAAAAGGATCACACACATCTGTATTAAATTCTGTTACTTTTATCTTCCACCAAAAGAAAAATAATCCTCCTTAACAACAGCATAAAATTCCATTTGTTTTAGAAAAGCATACAGCAAATAACACTGGCACTATTTTAAAAGACTTTGTTGTCTCWGCTCTGTAGCAATACTCCAATACAGCTTAAGACTTGTTCATTAAGAGATCCATGACAGGCACATAGCAAACTTWAAAAAGTATGTCAAGTACAAATCCTCTTTTAAAATAATTTTTGTATTTTTAATCTACAGTGGAAACAGTAGGCATAAAATATCTGTACAGAAAACATAAAACAACTATGCCATTTTTCCCTTAATGATCTCAAGAGTTTTTGATCTGGCAAGGAAAACAAACTTCATGTTGCCATGCACAGRGGATAGATCCCTGGTTACAGATGTAGAAAGTCATAGTACTTACACACACACTCCTCTAAGCCCACTTCCATCTCCCCAATGGCAGCAGCCCATCAGTAAGAGGAATGTTTGGTGACACCGATCAACACCGAACACATACAAGGAAAAAGGAACCCCTGATGTGTCCCAAAGTGAGTTATAAAAAAGCCTGCTACCCTCTTTAACTGGCTAAATATCCATCTTTATATATTTTAATACAGTGTGAGGAACTTAAAGTATAACACAGGTGAGCCTCTTAAAGGTGTAACACATGGACTCCGTACACTAGAGCCTCGCAGAAGGATTAAGGAAAAGATAATTGCTCACTRGAACTCAAGGTACAACTGTCCCATACTGCAAAATTATAGTAGYACAGGCTGTAAGAGTGCTGCACTTCAGATAAAATTTTTAAAAACCCTACAAACAGGGGGTATGGCATTACAGCAGGGATATCTGATTACTGCCTGGCTGTAARTAACAAATGCATCTTCAGGGCACCTACATTCCAACTATAAGCAAGATMGCAGTATAGGAAAAAATGAGGAGTTCTGCCTAATTGTTATTATTTCAAATAGTTGAAACTTAAGCTTCAATGATTCTTCAAAATTTAAAGTTTTATAATCATTTTAGATATATTTAGAACCTCAAGTGTCCAACTCTGAAGGACGTTTAACTAGGATTTATAAAGCTACAGAGAGAGAGAGRGAAAAGTAACAGTATTACAGAGGTCTTGCAGTCCAGGAATGTAAATTAATGAAAACAGACTTCAGATATAAACATATGTCCTAAGACATAGGGTTTTTTTTTTTTTTTTCTAATTTCCTCCTCTCCCTCCAAAGAAGCTCTCCCAAACAAAATGTTTTTCATTYAGGCTGTGCAAAAATGCAGTTCAGGAATCAAGGTTTAAGCAAAGCCACTGTGGCAATGAACAGTACACACACACAGGCCAGGCATTCCTCTTTTCAAAGGTTATCYCACTCGAGAAAATTACCTGCCCATAGTTATGCCCCCCATACCCATCTCTGAGACAGTCAGATTTAGCAGACCACAGGTGACAGCCAAGGGCCTGATAGCTCACACAGCAAGAGGAAGTAGGCAGCTTACACACTTAAATGACTAAATCTCATATTCTACAAACAAGAACTGCTAYCAGCATTTAGGAAGAGAGGGTTTCATTGCTCACACCTTCATTAAGTAGAYGTAGACTCAGAAGAGACAATGAATTTATTTATGCAATACCTTACTTCAGTGTGTCAGCTCACAGTCAGTAGAACAGCCTAATAAAACTACGCACAAGGCTGTGAATTTAAAAAAAAAGTTTCTACATCCAATAACACCTTGAGATTATGCCTAAGTACCATTAGGAAGGCAATCATGACTTGTAGGTCTGAAGGACACAGACTTCCCAATATTCCAACAAAAAAAACAAACCACTGCTCTTCACAGTCTTAGCTTGGCCAGCCTCAAGTCCTATTAGTGGATTTCAGAAGTGTTTTCTATTATAAGCTCCTTTTTACTTCCTGGACAATTACGGGCCACATCCTTTAACATCTTTTAACCTATTTTGAAATAGATAAAAAGATTGAAACCTGCCTTCATCCTGAAAATAGATTATTGTGGTAGCACTTTAAACAGTTCTTTTCCAAAGCCTTCATTTTCAGCATTCTTAAAATATGGATAGGTAGTCCAAATAAGYTTAGCTTTGACAAAGACATTTCAGAACAATATGACAAAACATGATATTGTTGAAGCCTTTCATCCAGAACATACAGAGAGGTTTGGGCACGAACAAGGCTAATTACAATCTTAGAAACACTGWTTTAGTTTAAAACACTCAAGGACAAAAATTTCTGCTCTTCTAGAAAGATTAAATGGTTTGTTGTCACAACAAATCTCATCTCTTTAAAACTTCAAATGTGTTATTTCTTATTACATGTCCTTATAATTTTRCCCTTCTAAGGTCAAAACACAAGCATCTCCACCCAAGCCACCTATCAATTGCAAGGATCCTCCTACCAGAAAGGATTTTTAAACGAGGAAGCAGAAAACCAAAGATTTTTCCTTTTTATTCCAAGCAGAATGACTAGGGAGAAATGACTCAAGCTTAGGTAGCAAAAGTTAATGGAATGCCATCTGAAATGAAGACTGACTCAGTAACACGAGACCTGCTAGTCATTTGTTAATCTTCAAKTCAAAGCCCACTAGAAGTACTTATGGAATACCAGTAAAATAGAAGATAATGCTTGTTTTTCCTTTTGGGTAGGAGAACAAGCTTTCAATGAGAATATCAGTTTTTCTGGCATGTGATAAAATGAAAATCACTAATTGCTATGTACCCACAAAAGATTGATTAGTTTAGCATTTAAGAATCAGGACTAGGTAAACTTGCAGTAGAATGATTTTATTCTGCTCATCTGCAAGACTTGCATAAGATTTATTTTTGGATTTTCATTTGGTATGTGGGTATTTTGCGTTTTGCAGCAGGCATTCCCTCTTCCTGAACGTATTGCACCTTAGCAGTATACAATCTTCTGGACCATCCTTTCTCTGGAACAGTTAAGATCTGTAAGATCAGGCAGAATTTGTGGAAATTGAGAGACTGGATTTTTACAAGTGGAATTGTCTACATCAGACGGAGAAAGAAATAGTCATATAATGCTCCCCTAATTGCTCCTAGTGTCCTAAGGCTTCATATCTGAACTCAAAAATCTAAAAAAAAAGAAAAAAAGAACAGTTCAAATGAGTTAAAATYAAACATTTCTGTTTAGAAAGGCAAATATGAATAGCACAAGTATGGAAGTACAAGTACATGTGATATTAAGTAATATAGTTTTGCCTATTCCTGATGTTTACTTAGGTAGTAAACCATTATTTTATTGATTTCATCATTTTTTTTTCTGGCTAAGTTATTCTTAAATCTTAGCAGTAAAGAAATGTCTCTTTTTATTTTTCAGAGAATACATGATATCACATAAAGTTTTTTAATCATTTCCCRCTATTGTTAGGGTTTTGCAGCYCAGCATGTTTTGAATTGTTTTAGAAAAATACTCTGTATCTACCTCAAGACAACATCTGCATGTTTCATCAAATGAATTAATGTAGTTCTTCAAGAGACTACAACCAGAATACCAAATGCCTACAGCTAACTAAAACTAGTTTAAAAGCATGGTGGAACAAACCTACTGTAACTTGCAGTAATGCTGAATGAATTGCCTTCTAGAAAAGTAAACCATATCAGCTTTCTGTAGTAACACCCAAACATCACTACAAAACCCTCCGTGTCAACCATTAATCCTAGGAAAACTTTTCATAACAAGGAGATTAGTGCAGAGCCTGTTCCCTTCCCTACTCCTGCAGATACCACAACCAGCTCACTGAAGCACTCTGCTTGCCAACTTTAAATGCAAGTCATGGCAGAAGCCAATGTAATGTCTTTTCCCCTTACTCAKTGACAGAGGAGAAACAATATCCCATCCACTTCTTTCAAATGTTTTGGGACTTTTGCCCATGAGGAGCTCAGCTTGTTTTACCCCTACTTTTCTTCACTCTAATACCTTATAGTCACTGCAATAAATTTTACAGAAGATTCAGTTACTTACACAGCAAACAATTGATCTTATTATGCTGCTACTAAGGGACATCTACACTATAAGCTATAAAGCTCTAGTCTTACAGCTACAGGGTAAGATCATATCAAGCTAATCTACTGATTAATCAGCTAGTACTTAATCACGTAGATTTTCCAATTTCTTCAATCAGCAGTGAGCTACACTTGCCACAAAGCAGTTCAGCCATTCTTCAGCAAAGCTGCATTACTAGTTTAAAAGTTAGGCTAAAGCATTTCAAATACCCCAGAAATTATATGAATAAACTTTTATTTTTAAGCAACAACACACACTATTTGAATAAAACTCACACACTTAACTCAGATGGAGAGTACTAAACTGAACAATCATCACTAATACATTTCCATTGGAAATGTGYTAAAGTTCACAAATGTCTTCATTACCATCTTACTGAAGTTTTCTTATGTGTTTCTAGACTACACACCACCTGTTTCATGCAGTCATGCAAATCTGAATCAAATTGTRTATGTTCAGGTAACAGGGAAGTCCATTCACTGCCAAGATTCATTTTTCACAGAAGAGCCAGGATAGGTAAGACCAATACTGCAGGGTTCTTCATAAGAGTACAGGTATGTTAGAAACCATGAACTTTCAGTTGTTCTTCCTTGACAATGCCAATCTAAAGGAGAAAAATAACATACTTTAGTAGAGCGTACATACCTAGGCTATTACAGCRGTATCAAGTTACAGCAATCCTAGACTTTGTTTAAAGTAACTGCTATACAGTGTATATACTCAATGAAACATTTTTTTTAGCTTACAGAATGTTTCTGGGCCAAGCAAAAGAATTGAAAATCTTATCAGACAAGAAAGAAAAGAAAATCTTATCAGACATCTGATTTGTTCTATAATCCTAAGACTTATGCTTTGACAGTGTAACAACTCTGCATCATCACTTGCATCAGAGTAAGCCTCTTTCCTCTACARTGTTTTCAGTCTCACGATTATGGTCTGCATCGAACACTTGATTTTACAAGCACAGAGCTCAAGTTGCACTGCCAGAGAACAAGCAGTGTGTTGTAACAGGGCAAAGGCATTCTACAGTGCTTTGATTCTTACCAAAGGCTTACTCTCATTCTGCAAGTGTCATTTTACTTTCTGGCTGAAAATACAAAGGAACTATAGTGGCCATCTTCARCTGGTTAATTAGCATCAGTACCACCTGTCACCCTACTGCTTCCAGAGAGGTTTAGATATTAATCTGTTGTCCCTCACCTCCAAGAGGAATTGGCAAATGTTCTTCCTCTGGTCACCCTGCAGCTGGATAACTTCACCGTATTCAGGATGCTCAATCACAGTACCATTACAAGCAAATTTCTAGARAGAAACATTCATATTATAAGATATCTGTTGTACATCATGATTTTGCTTAGTCAGTCTTTTCAGGAGAACTTTATCTCAGAAGMTTCTTACTAAATTTTGATGCCAAGCCAGGCAAAGAAAACAAGTGGAACRTATCTGCTGATACATACACAAAATAAACTGCTGACGGTAAATTCAGGCAATGACAGGATTAGCTACTGTGCAGAAGGAAATGGTCAACAGTCATTGCAAGAATGAAAAACAAAGTCATAAGACACAGCCTTTCAACTCTACACTATTTTAAAATAAGTATTTTTATCCTGGCAAAACTAAACGCCTCTATTTTGAGCAGAACCCAGCTGTAACAGAGGCAGGAATAAAAAGCAGCTCTACTTCAAACTGATTTTATTCTTCCCATCAACAAAACCATATATCTATGAAATGTTAACAAAACATTCAGAATTTATTTTATTTACTTCTTTGTAAGATAAAAATGTTCAACTTYTTAGCAAAAATCAGTGTCACTAGACACTGATAGCTGTTTTGAAAAAGGGAAAGGATTTGAATATGAAAGTGATGTGCACTGAGAAGAATTAAGTGAAATAAACATTTTGCTACTTAGTACTAAAAGCTATCTCATTTCTTTACGTATACTTATTATCAAATCAAATCAAATCAAATCAAATCAACAAGTTTACCTTTTTGAAGGCTTTCACAAGTTTCTTCTTGTCATAATCATCTGCAATGCCCTGAACAGTTGTTAGTGTCTTTCTTCCGTTTCGTTGCTGGATCCTTATATGAATGTAATCCTCTGTCCCCGCCGGGAGTAAGTCGTCGCCCTTTGTTGCATCAGCAAAGGGGTCTGCAGGAAGAAAAAGATTCGTGTAATTCCCACAAAGAAAAACAGCCACCTCAAAACTAAGAAGGAAGATTCTCACTTCACAACAAATTATTATTGTATTCAGGGTATAATCTTGATGTTTAATCCTGTTTAAGAACACACTGTTAAAACCAGAGTGCTTTTTTCTACCACTGTATTAAATCTCGTTACACTACATACTCAGGACAGTCCTCACACCTACCACACACCCAGTTTCTTCCATGTCTTCCCAGGTATGAACAATTTTCTGCTACAGTTTACTGTAAATCCTGAAGCTCTGAAACCGAAAACATGGCTCTGAGAGAACACCAAATCTACAAAAGTTTTAGTCGCATACGTTAAAAGTGAAATAAAGTAATGGGTATCTCTACCAGATCAACTGATAAAAACAGAGAAATAAAAAAGCTCTGGAACACATATTCCCTTACAGGTCTTGAACAGAAGTCTCATACTGTGGTAACTACCACACTACCAACATGTTATGGCATGAATGCAACTCTTGGATACTGAAAGAAATAAAAAAAGAGATAAACTCTAACAGATGCCAGAGGCTGCCTRTAAACCAGAACTTCTCCAGTCATCAGCTTTAGTCAAGAAATGTAACAAAATGAATTTAGCTTTGACTAAAGAAAGGTCAGTTCTCAAATTCTTCCAAGCTTAGCATTTATCTAGCACAGATAAAACAGAAAGACATTTAGAAAGAAGGGGGGTTCTGAGTTAACACTTCTTATTCTCTGTACTCCACAMAAACRTAACACTYAATCAAGAAATTTTACAGCTCTACMAGTCTCCTAATCAGTAGCTYCAAATAAACCCTGAAGCACGAAGTACTTTACTTTTTAAGAATAATCGCATGTCATTTTTTTGTACTAATCAGAATGATATTTAACTGTCCATGTAGGTTCAATAGCCATGCAAGGTACAATTTCCCAAACCTCCTTTCAAAAACTGAGATCTAAAAACACYGATCACATTTTGCCATACACTAGAAAGAAATGCCCCAAATGAGTAAAACTTCAGCAGAAACATAAAAAGAAGTAGTTCAGCTGCAGACTGACAGATCCTTGTAGAAACAAGAATGACTCRAGCATTAAAGGCACTGAAAGCATAATGAGGATTCAACTACCACAGGAAAGAAGTACAGCATTTGTTACCTTGACTAGCTCAACTTCTACCATGGAATTTGTTAAACCATGCTGAATTTTACTGTCTCCCACAACTTGTGGCGCAAACACTAACAGAAAATTTTAGTCAAAGAAAAAGTGAAAGAAAGAGGACTTGGGCATGAGGATCACTTGGCAGTTTAGGACTCTAGGCTGGAGATAAGCCAAGATAACTTGGCAGAGTTTAGGGCTCTAGGCTGGAGATAAGCAAGCACTGTAGGTGTCAACATCGGATCTCTTCAAACAAATCCTCTGGGCGGCACCTACCTTAAGCACAGGGTGAGCTCCGAAATCGTGACTGAACGTAACCTTCTCACCTGGCTTATAAATCCAGTAGATTAAAGTCAAAGCTGCGATCAAAAGCCTGACATTATTGTACAAAGTGCTAATTTGCTCACTTCTGCTGCTTATAGATAAGAGAGAACGCTGGCCCGGCACGGTTAAACTTCCCTCTGACAGGAGAGAAATGATCTGCCACCTGCGTAGCTCACTCTATAGAAACAATAATCTCCGCAGGGCTTGTTTTGGGACATTGCTGCGGACAAGAGAAGGCAGCAAACCAACTGTAACTGATGAAATTATTTCCTTAGCAGAGGATCCGAACCCTTAACACGGGGTGTCAGAGCAGAGAACATGGCAGCACGTCCTACGGGAGCGGCGAGGGGCTGAGCCTCCCTCCCGAGGTCTCYCCGCCGCACACACCGAGCACGTCCCGAGGCCGGCGGCGCGGAGGACAAGGACGAGCCACCGGCGCTGCCTCACGGAGCAACGCGGCGACGGCGACACCCCCTCAATGTCACCGCAGGGGCGGGGGGCCCGCGGCCCTGGCGAACGCGGAGGAAGGRCGAGGCGGCCGGGGCAGGACCAAGGGGCCGGGGGCGATGGGTGGGTTTGCCGAGGGGATGACTGCGGGGGTGGCGGCTCTTACCGAAGGATTGGAGGTTCTGGATCGAGGACATGCGACTCTGCGGGGAGAGGCTGGAGCTGCGGGGAAGCGAGTCCGCTCGGGTCACGTCTCCGGCTCCGCAGTGCCACGCGGGGGCGGGGAGCGGGAGGGAGCGAGGGGAGGGGTAACAAAAGCAGAGGGACGCGGGGAAGCGAACCCGAAAGGGAGCGCAGGAGCGAGAGGAAGGAGTAAGAGGAGGAGGAGGCGCAAAGGAAAATAAAACGTGAAGGGAGGGACCCCCCGCCCCTCGGCCGCACCACCCCTGGCACCGCCAACGGGCGCCGCCCGCCCGCCGCGCGCCGCACAAAATGGCGTCCCGCGCGTGACGCCCTCAGCGGCTCTGAGGCCAYCGAACCCCACCCGCGACCGAGGTCTCTCCGCGCTCGGAGATAGTGAAAGTAGAAAAAAAAAACCCCTGACCTAAATATCAAAAGATTTTGGCATAGTCTGTATGGGTGTAATGAGAATATAGTTGTAGAAAAAAAAGCACTCTGGTGGTAACAGTGTGTTTTTAAACTGGGATTGAACATCAAGAGCATACCCTGAATATAATAATTTGTTGTGAAGTGAGAATCTTCCTTCTTRGTTTTGAGCTTGGGTGTTTTACTTTGTGGGAATTACATGAACTGGGAGAGTGCTTTCCCTTCCCCAYTAAAATATGTTGGAAGCTCCTTCCCTCAGGCCTCCCTCGCTGGACAAAATGCCGCTTTAAACGCTGAGTGTGGTGAGGGAGGCAGTTAGCACGCCCCAAACTGCCTGTGTCTACATTTGGGCGTGAGGTGGGGACGCGAGATGTTTCACATCAGCATGAGGAAGAACTTTACTTTGAGGGTGGCAGAGCTCTGGAAGAGGCTGCCCAGGGTGGTCATGGAGTCTCCATCTCTGGAGACATTCCCAACACACCTGGACACRTTCCTGTGTCACCTGCTCKAGGTGACCCTGCCTTGGCAGGAGGRYTGGACCAGATGATCTCCAGAGTYCAGTCCAGCCATAACTATCCTGTGATTCTGTGTGCCTCTCAGGTGGGTGCAGCTGCTGTTCCCCAGTCCCTTGGGGCCACCATGGCTTCAGTCGCCCACTGGCCATCCCTGTTTCGGGAGGACATCAGCAATGTAGGGCTGCAATTGCAAAAGTTTGCCCTTAAAAAGRTGTGCAGGTGTTACAAAGCTTGCCAGCCCTCATGAGGTGATTAATGGCTTTGCAGATGTACCATAACCTAATTCCACTGGCAGAAGTGGCAGAACCTGTACTTCTCATTTAGTTTTTTTTCCCTTTTTGGCTTTTATGCTAAACTTCAGTCCTCTCATGTCAAAGGGATATTTCTTTTCTGCAATCTAAGGTCTGGATCAGCACTGCAGCAGTTTTATGAATGCTGGTGTGCAGTGGTCTAAGAAAGTTTCTGGTCCTGGCACTTCACAAGGAGGCTTTTCTTTTTCCCACAGGGAAAGCAAGGCCATTTGTCATAGTACAAAACTTCTGCTTACCCTTTGCTACTATCATTGATTAAACCTGTGGACTGTAAAGGAGGGTTGTTTAACTTGTGCCCAAGCAGCTGCAAAAGGCACTGTTGGGGCAGTAATGGGAGGAATGGGGCAAAAGCTTGTGACCACAATTTGGACAATGTCTGGATTAAGGATGCAGAGCTAGAACACTGAGAAACCTTCTGGGAAGGCTGAAGAAGCTCAGGACACCTGTCCTCAGGGACATGATTCCAGGATATCAGTAGCATCTCTCTCAGAAAACTTATATTACTAATAATGTGAATAATTTTTGGCTCGGATATATTTTTGCTAATTCTATGTCTCTGCAAGATTTTCTTGTATCTTTTGCTCTCCCATCACCATCCCATGAAACTTTTTCCCAATAGCAAATCATGTCCTTCACCCTTTTTTTTTCTTCCAGATGCTGTTTTTTGTTACCTTGGCTGCACCAGTTACCAGTGTCAGTGGGGCACTGGGACGAGCCAGATCAGCAAACTGATTTGAGTTAAGAAATAAAACTCAAAGGTTAAAGCCTGAGATCCACAGCACTGGCKTAATGCTGGAACAGTTGTGCTGAAACAATGGAGGAGGACAAGGCTGAGGACAGGCCTGGCCATRGGTGAGAGGAACTGTGAGTCTTTGAACACAAAGCCCAAGTCTGAGTCTGCAGGTTTAGCTGAGTGTTGGAGTTGTTGTGTCAGTTCTTGTGCATACTCTGAATCTTCATGCATTTAAAATAGTTTTACACTTCTAATTCTCACTGCAGGATTGATCTAGTCCCATGGGCTCATTGGGCATCTTTGGAATTCATCCTACMGTTTACAGACAAATGAGATTGGATGTCTGGGAAGCAACAAAGCTCCTTTATAAGCCAAGAAAATGTGGCTTTGTTATCCTTAAAACAAAACAACAATGTATAGTTCTGGCAACTGGTGAGGGAATGGAAACAGCCCCAACTGCACAGCTTGGCGTGCATGGGCAGCAATTAAAATAAAGGTGGTAGCCAACACTCTCATTGTTCTCTTGGCAGCCTTCCGCAATGTCCATGCGATTTGATGGGGCCTCTGTGAGGCTGTGTCAATGCAAAGAGCTCTCCCTGTGCTGTCTCCCTCAAGATGGAGTTGCAGGCCTCGATGTCACATCTGTCACTGAGGTCTGACACAAATCCTGTCTGTGCCAACACACTGCACCAACTTTGGTGTCTGTACGCAGAGGCAGGTGGCATCCTGCTGGAGATGTTTTTTCTGCTATTGCCCCTCCACGGGACAGTGGCCTTTGATCTGAGCAGTCCCTTGTGGCAACAGACCTGTGAAAGTCCTGGTTGTGAGGGCTTCCAGTCACACCAGACTGAAGAAAGATGGGCAAAGCAGACATGGCCCAGCAGCAATCAAAAGAGGTAGAAACATTAAAATAGGTTTAAAACCTAAGTGGAGGTAAGAGATGTTGTTTAACTGTTAAATTTCAAATTTTAAAAACTGTTCAATTTCAGATCATCCTAGAGCTGAGGCTGGAGTTAATCTCATTCACTAATATTAGACATCAGGGTTTAAGCAATATTTTGGAATGAGACTCATGTCTTTCCATGACTAATGTATAACCAGCCAACTATAGTGCCAGAAAAGAACATCATCTTTAATTAACTTCATCGTGGCTTCAAGCTATTTAAATGTAATAGTTGCAAGACCTGGTTATGAATAGCAATTAGAGATCTCCTCGCTTGTCTTTTATTGTATTTATTTCATCTGTCAAGCTGTATGTGAATCATTAGAGGTTATTTATGACTGGATAAGCTGCAGGGATTAAAACCGGGAGCTCACTGGCATAGAGATGATAAATATGACATACCGAAGCGGTAAAAGTATACTTTTGTAAAAAATGTCACYCTAGTGCACAACCTCACCTTCATCACTGGGTATTCTCAGCAGCACTTCAGATGCCCTTGAGGAGCAATGGTAATGCAGACCAGTGGGAGAATTCCAGAGAATTCCAGTTCTTCCAGAGAATTGCTGTATTGAAAAAATGGTCTGGGAATGCCACAAGAAAGCCTAGCATCAGGAAGAAAAGTCACCCATGCAGTAGGACTAAACCTGTGCTTTAGTTTAGGACTCTGTATAATATCTGTGCTTTATTGTGTTTATGTAAAAGGCCACCCTTTATCTACACCCGCCCCTCTGTAACAACCAGAATGAACAACATTATTTCTTACTTCCTACAGACACARTTCTAATATATACTACTATTATTTTCAGGTGCAGCACCCAAATAKTTGAAGTTTCATACCTTAGGAGCTTTTACAAAGCCAAAATTTAATTTAATTAGGGCTTGCTGCTGTAGGCAGATCTCCTATACCTGGTCCTGCAGCCCGCCTTACCAGAAAATACCAGGATTGTACACTGACTTGTTCTCTGCTGGCCTGAAAACCCAGTGACTGCTTGAGGCACACGGTGTTTAAAGAGCAGTTTAAGTTGCCTGGCAAAGCGATTGTGCATGAAATGTGCAAATGGCATGTAGCAGCACTAATTTCCATCCTGCATTCCAGTAGTGCAACTATATACACAAATGCTACTCTCCACTCCATTGCCAGAAGCTGCATTTGCTGGCCTAATGTTGGCATTCTAAAACAACATCAAAGTGCTGGATCCCTGAGAGATATGCAGAAATACTTCCAACCTTGGTTCTTTTTCTTGAACTTTAATCTTCCCTGCTCCCACTTCATGACTCTGCCTACAATACCCAGCTCCACTTGGAATCTGCATGTCCCAAACCTCTGTGCAGAAAGCTGCCTGGTAGCTTTCTATCAGGGAAGAGTAGCAAAAGTGTCAGAAGAAATCCTCCTTCTCCCATCACCATAATAGTTTTGAAGGTGGCTGTAACCATGCCAAGCCTGACTTGGCAAACTGGGAAATTGTGTTTATGGCTGGATATCCAGCCTAACTCAAGAGRGAAGGTTATGTGTAGTTTGGATAAGCTTGTGTATATGGTCAGATTTCAAGATACACATGCTTTCATTTGAAACATAGGGGGGTTCATTCCTTGCTCAAAAATGATTGCAAATGAGATGATAATTTTGGCCTTAACCACTAGATGGTCCTCTTTCTCAAATTAAAAAAAAAAAAAAAAAAAAAAAAAAA
>NW_026623721.1:19556-39095 GCF_030028575.1 Malurus melanocephalus | reverse complement strand
AGAACAGTTTCTTTGTAAAGGTAAATGTTATTAGAAGTTTCATATAGTTGAGTAAACTTACCAGGTTTTCTGAATAGCTTTGAATACAACTTTTCATTAATCCTTCAAACTCAGTCTGGACCTTTACCTCACTATGGAAGGCTGAGCAGATTCATACGTCAGGCAGTGGTTCAAGGCATTTGCAAACTMTTCCCAGACTGTTATGTGAAACAATGAGAGTGATGGGCTGGGGAAAAAGAAGTTTCTGTTTCTCAATCCAATTGCATCAAACATCTTTGCTTTTGTGGTTTTTTACCTTCTGTTTATGGAAGGCTCTGACCAGCAAAAGAAGTAGAGCAAAAAGAAGATTTGAATTAGTTCTTTGAGAAAGCTAAATTGTAGAATTTGTCCACAAAACTGTAGTTCATGCTGGCCTCTGGTGCTATCTTGYCAAAGATTATTCCTCTGCATCAGTCTCCCTGGGTTCTCTCARGTCATTCCAGCCTCCAGGGGATACCTTCCTATTATCTCTGTTCATCCCCCTCACCATTTCCTGCCCAGAAGTTTGATCCCTCTTTATCCTGGGAAGTTGCTTTCCTCCTCACAGCCCTTCACACCTGTKTTTCTGCTGCCTTGTGATTTAGTTGCACACCCGGTGCATCCCTGGTCAGCCTTCCCACAGAGACATCAAGACACTCCAGCTATCAGCTGTCTCAGCCCTGCTCCTGTAGGTTCCTCTAACTTACGCAGGAGTTTTACATCCAGGAGCCTTTAATTGTGTGAGGTARGACTTGAGTCTTTCTTAGGGATCTTCTGCAAAGAAGACAGCATGTTCCCAGCCTCTTCCTCAGAAACAGGAAAATAAAGGAAGTTTTAACACCCAAAACTCTGCAGCTTCACTACAGACCAAGCTGTCCTCTAGAAGATCTTTCTGGTTTGGTCTTTCACAACCCTTGTTGTGACAACCTGACAGCTCTTTCCCAGTTCCTCCCAAGTCTGAGTGGTTTTCACATTTCTGTCTGCATAAGCTGACTTCCTTTTCTCAGCCAAAGCATAAGCCCTSCTATGAAGGGGGTAACAAAATAAAATCAAATAACAGCTGCCTGAAAAGACTCTGAGAAGCCAGGATGATTTCTGTGAAACAGATTCTGAGTACTGTGCATAGCACTGTGGTGGTTCAGTTGTGGTCTGGTGACATCCAATGAATCAGGAGAGTAAAGTTGTGCTTTGGTAAAGAAATGCCTGATAAGCCTCATTTAAACAGACTGCCACATAACTTACTACTCTTTGTTACAGAGAACATTTTACAGTAACMTTTSATGAAGTCAAAATGATTGAATGCAAAAATGAAAACACTTGAATGAAAGTGAAAATGAAAGCTCTTGAAACTGGCAAGTGGTGTGTCCAGAACAGATCCACAGCTGTGATCCTTCCTGTAGCAGAGAAAGAGCTGTGAAGTCCTTGGCACATAATTTTGTGGATGCTGAGAATTTACATGGGTTCAGGAAGGAACTGTGAAAGAGAAGAAGCCCATCAAGGCTCTCTACCACAAAGAAACATTTGGTTTGGGAAGTCTCTGGACCAGGGCTCAAGGGTCTGTGAGAAGAGTGTGGTGGGGAATGTGGAAATATGCTGCCCTGGTTTTACACATTTTAATAAATGTTTTTTGTTGCCCACTGTCAAAACCAAGATACTGCAGTAGATCARCTTTGGGCCAGAATGAAGGTAGATGATCATATTAGAGCATTTTAAATGCTGGCTCTCCCAATAATGACTTTTGTGTATGTGGTTGGGGTTTCTTCTTGTTTTATTTTTGTATGGCATATTTTGCGAGCAGTCTTTACCAATAAGCAAGCATTGTTAACAAGAAGACATTGCATAATATAATGTGATAACTTCCATGTAGATGACAATTGGTAAAAAAATTATCTGTGCTATGGAAGGGCTCACACTGCAGTGCCAGCAAGACTGACAAAAGTAAATGAAAAAAACCTTTTGCTTCTGTTTTAAGATGATAGGATCACTAGCAAAACAACAAAACAAGGAAGGATCCTGCATATCCTGGGGAAAAGAAACCTTTACTCCMGCAATTGCCTGCTAGAGATCATGAAAGGATACCCACATTTTCTGGTAAAAATAAATGTGAAAAGCAGTAAAGGAAAATATCTAYGATGAGAAGCTATGAAGAGTTTTACTTACGAAGAAGATACCATCTGCACACATGCACACAAAATTAGCCCAGCAGAAGCACAGTCACTGCCTGGTTCTTGGACGCAGATTGATTTTTAGGTAGGGAGTGTTTGCGAGGTTCAAAGGGAACACACTAAAAGGAGGTTTCTGAGAAAAGCATGTATATCTATTATTGATTGGGATAGCTGTAGAAAGACCTTTTGTGCTACCGTGGACTATGAAGTGCTCTTCATATTTTGCGGTTGTGATCCTGAGTAGTCTGAGTAAACTCTTGAAAACTTAGATGAGGAAGACACTTCTCTTAGCTGTTGTTGGGTGGAAAYTGGAGAATGGAAGAGTATTTCTCAGGCTTCTTTACCATTTTTGTTCACACATATACCCATAAAACAAGCTATTACACAGAAATGCGATTCATGACCATACTCTCACAGTGGTACTTGATGCTTGRATGGTGAGTTGGGGCACGGTCAGGCAACATTTCACCATACTTCCTCACAGAACTACCCCACAAATTGCCCCTGGGAAATAAAACAATTTCATTTATTTTGAGAGGTGCCCGAGTGAAATAGCATTATTTGTGCTTTGAAGCTTTCCCAGCTGGAGGCATCTTTATACCAAAATTGAACAGGTTTGCTACTGAACTTCCTTTTCATCTAGAGGGATTTCAGCATTTCCTATGCAATCAGTTTATGGATGGGGTCAGGCCTCAGATACCCCTTTCAAAGCACAGCCTCAAAAATTGTTCCTTCAGGTACCTCACCAGGAGCRGAGCACGATCATGTGTCTGTGAAGAAAGAGCCTGCAGCTCCCAGGCAGCCCAGTATCACTTCACATCTCAGCCTCTCTGCAGGATGGTTCTCAAGGAGTGAAACACCCGCCAGTTCAGCTGCTGCTCCCCTGCAAACCTCCAGGGTAAACAGGGTCAGAGCTTCTAAAGCAGCGAGATCTGTACAGCAAGGCCGCGGTGACATTAGTCAAGAGACAGAGTTAAAAATAACTGCTCAGGAAGAGATACCTGTTGTGGAAATACAATATTGGTCGAGATGTTTGCCTCATGTAGATAAAATTTTCTCTGCCACAAAACTGGTAAKGGCCTGCTTAAGCACTGAATCACTACTGATTTCATTGGCTACTTGGGTGCTGTGTTACAGTATGACTTAAACCTTATGCATGGGTGGCTTGATCCCAGCTGTGGGTCAGGGCTTAATGAAGCAAGAGCTGCCATCAAGTAAGATCCTRAGCAGAAAGCAAAGATGGGACAACAGCAGGAGGATCGAGGGCTGGGGCAGGAGTGTGTGGACAAACTGTTCCTGCYTGCTGTCTCTGAGAGTTCCCCACTGTCCATCTGCTCTTTCTCCCCACAACTCACTCTCAGCCACGAGTGTTTCCCCCTGCGGATGTGCTCGTCAGACAGAGCGTCTCAGCTGGGCAGCACAGAGAGCGTGGCTCTCCTTTGCAGAGAGGGTAGCTGCTTCTGTTTGTCTGTGCCCCCTCATCCATAGGCACATGGTGGCAGCTCCCTTCCCTCTCCTCTCTTCCTGGTGGCCCTGGGGGTCTCAGCCATGTGTCCTGCTGTGCTCCCCTACAATCACCTGGCACCGCCCTCAACTGCTGCTCCCGGCCCCCATCGATGGCTTTATGATAGAGCCTCCGTTCCCCTACCCCTCCTTTTGTAAATTTAAATCCTGCTACTAGTGCTGCTGACGTCCTGCTGGCCCACCTCTTGACTCCCCCTCCCTGCTGCAAGTCCACTTCCATCCAGTATAAAAGGCACATGCCCCCTCAGCTGCCCTGCTACTGCTTGGAGCAGCTACTACCTGAGAAGCAGCTTTGGTGCACACAGGTGAGTGCCTCCCCCTATCTGCTTCAGGGTTTGTCCAGGTTCTTTTTTGCTGGATTTCCTTTTTTTCTTTTTGAGCTGTAGCTTACCTACATTAACACACACAGCTGTGCTCAGTGACTGTTGTCCAGACTTTTGCTCAGTTTTTGTCAGTGAAGCAGACCGTGCCGAGGCAGGGTGGGTGACCCCGCGGGCAGTGCGGTGCCCTGCAGGGAGAGCACAAGCAGGATCAGCAGCACAGCCCTGTGTCTCTCCAGCACTCGGCCCTGAAACGAGCCTGCTCCTAGAGCTGCACTCACCCGGGGGCTGAGCCCTCCCGGGTGCTTCCAGCGCTGCTCTCAAACTGGAAAACTTTGCACCTTTGCATAAGAGGGGGTGTGCACAGCCGCTGATCTCAAGGAAGATGCTGGCTGAGGGTGTAAAGTGTTAGTAGCACCTTGTCTTCCGAGGTTTTATCTGATGGATCTGCAGCAGACTTTGAGTCTGGTGTAAGAGCCCCCCAGAGGGAAAGGCAGGCTGGTCTCCGACTCCTCGTGAGGCTGACCCATGGCAAGCTGTGATACTGCTGCTTCACTGTAACTCCATTTGTAGCTTGAACATCCGGCTCTGATGTTGATGAAAGTTGCCAGGCTGCTGTCACAGATGTTGCTCAGCCTGAATTTAAAGACTGTTTGGCACCAAGCAGATGTGGCAAGTTGATAAAATGACAGTGACTCTGAATTTTTCTGAGCTCCAGAGCAAAATAATGCCTGTAACTTTTAATTGTGTCAAGTTTTGTTACAACTAACCAGTTTTAAAAATTTTAAATTATTTAATGGTGATGATTTCATGGTTGAAAATGGAGGCACACTGCTTGACTGAGGTCTTGKTTTTTTTCCATTTTCCTTTTGAAAGAAAGCTGCAGGTATGGACCTGAGATCACAGACCATCTCTTAGCCACACAACTCTTGAAAGGACTGTGGATAATCAGGCTTTTTGCTTAGTGAAAAGATGGAAATGCTAAATGTATTAGAAATGCTATGGGTCAAGTTTGTGGCACTACCTCATACTCCTGTTTCTTCCCATATAAACAGTGGTGGGACAATTAGGTGAAGGAAAAATTAGGGAGGATTTGAGATGCTGAGCCCCCTGATTATTTAAGGGTGGCATGCTACTTACTGAGGAGCGGTGGGAGCGATGCATTTCACAGAAACCCTAGCCAGGATAAGGATATGAACAAAAAGTTCAATAAATATCAGTGCTGAAGAAGGASGCTGCARTGGCTGATTCAGGCACAGGTCCAGCWGGTKGGRACTGAGACACAGCAGTGCTTAGGAAAAAGTGTGTGCTAAAAGCTTTTTCCGGTATTTTTGTCTTTCACGAACAATGAGCTCAAGACAAGCTTTTACTTTCTGTAACTCAGTTCCCCTCCCCCCRAAAAAAGCAGACACAARACCAGCAAAAYCTGTAACAGCCCTGTAAACACACCAGAGAGATGCCTTAAAACACCTTTTTGTCTTACTGAACCTAAGGTTTTGCTAAAAATGGAACAATAGGGGAGGTACCCCAGCCAAAACTGAAGGCAGAATTCACCCCATGTGGTTCTACATGCTAAGRTAATTTAGTTCAGATTGTCATGAGATATTCAAGTTAGAAAAACTTAATTTGCAATTCTGAAATCATGAGTTTAAAATCACTTTCCTCTAAGCTGCCTGGTAAGCACCTCTCAGTGTGGGAGAAAGCCCTTGAGAAACCTTCACTGAATACGGGGGGTGAAGGAGGTTTTGACTGCATTTAAATGAAAGACACAACCGGCTTCTTSACGTGTTTTTGCTGTGCTGCCTGTTTGGTGTCTTTGGGAGCATCTTGCATTCCTGCTCTGCCTGTACTGAAAGCAGGCTAAGATTTTGGCAGCAGGGGGGGGAAATCCCACAAAGAGAAGTCTCAGTGCAGGCACAGCCGAGAGGATTTCCTACAGCCCCTGTGCCTGTATATTGTAAATAATGCTTAACCAAATAGGTCTTTGCTTTATAGGCAGAGGCTCCAGGATGTGAAATGCACAGGCAGACTTTGCATGCTACAAGACAGACTGTCATAGCAAGACTCACAGCTGGGAGAGCTGCTGTGAGGAAGCTTGTACAAAATGCCAGAGATAGTGGTAACCAGAGCCTCCCTCCCCTTCCTGGAAGCAATTTKCCCAGCTCAGCACTTTCTGTTCTGCCCAGCCCAACCAGTGAGAGCTCGGAGGGATTTCTCATTCTGCTGCATCTGGGTGCACTTAAAGGACTAGGTCATCTACCAGTGGAAACTGTTAACTGGAAATTGTAATTTTCTACGCTGGCAAAAAAAGGGTGCGATGACACAGGAGGAGCATTCCCATTCATACTGAAATGCATTTAGTTGTAAAATGAGTCTGTAAACTGCAAATGTTACACACATTTTACAAGCAAGGAAAGGATGCTGATGGGAGTGGCTAAAACACACTCCAGTGGCCCGTGGCCATACAGAGAGCTATACAGAATCAACAGTGAGCTCAAAACTCAACTGTCCTGTGAAGGCTTTCACTGCTGGAGAGAAAAACTCTCCAGTTTTTACCTCACTAGATAGCCCAATACATAGCCTTTGCCTTCAAACAGAAATGMCCAGGACATCCCCAGCATCAGTGTTCCACAGAATTTAGAGCCATGAAATGGCTCTGATGGATAGGAACACACCATTACAGTTGGTACATTCCTTCATCTCGAGACCTTAAACTCATTAACCCATGTTCACTCTTCTCCTTGCAGCCTTCCCACCACTGCTCCATCATGTGTCATCCAGTCTTCTGGACACCACGTGCCCAGTGGTCACCAAACCACCTAAAGCTGGTCACTTTCTACGTGCTCTTGCTCCTGGTATCACTCAGCTTTGCTGCAGGACAGAGCAGGCCATTTAAACATCAGATAGACAACAGAAGTAAGTATGAATCTCACCTGACATGATGACCCCACAGTCTCTGCTGCACTGAGGGATCAGGGCTGGGCTGTCAGGCCAATTCAACAGGAAATCATGTTGGTGTTTCTATGGTGAAGTGTTGGTGTGAGGCCCTGTGTTTCCATTTGCAYTTGTCAGTGCATATACAGATCCTCATRTCCTTCTCACAGCCCTTAATCAGCCAAGGCAAATAGCATTATTTTKCATAAATATCAGAGAAGACACTAATGTGCAAAGCGTAGATGAGAAAATGTACAGTGGTAGACATCAAATATTTAAGTACTAAATTTTCAGCTGTAGACCWACACARCTACACAATTTTCAGTTCTCTAGACCTACACAACTACTTCTATATAATAACAAGAAAGCAAGGGCTAGAAGCTTAACTTCATTTTACAGACATCATCAATTCTGTCTGGGACCATGATTTGTCTGAAAGTCCAAATACAAGTGGTTAAAATATCTCCATTCAGAGATGCTGCAAGGAAATTAGGCTGCTCAGGTGAGGGAAATGTATCACGTTAAAACAAGCACACAGTCAACAAGATTTCTGAGAAAATCTTAYCAAGATATCTCCTCTTCCCTCAAGGAGCATAGGCTGATAATTGTAGGTGGGGTGGGAGAGAGGGGTTATGGAGATTGAGGTGCATGGGCTCAGTGCCACACCTTTCCCCATTAAAGAGGACAGAGATGTTGGAAACCTCAGGTTTTAGGTACACAGGTGAAAAAAAGGAAGTTACTTGGGTTTTATTGAGTAGGAAGGCTGTTAAAACACTGTGTTGAAAGACTTAAAAAATGTATTTATGGAGAAATTTAATGACAAAGTGAATTTTTTTTGTGTGTTCAAGCATCAAAATGCACAGGGGAAAATCCTCTTGCCTCGATTGAGACTTTCATGTGACTGGGTTGATATATAATGTGCTGAAATTGTAATTTATTCCTGTTTCTGACAGTTGTCCAGCTCTGGAACTATTTGGCATTTCCTCAGGGTAGCATCATCTCCAGCGTGTTTTAGAATTTCCCTGCTGCTGTATCTTTTAATATATAGTCTTTAATACTTTTAAAATTATCTTTTTAATATTATTGTCTTTTAATACAACTATACCCATCTCCACACCTGCTCCAAAACTGCACAAGACCACAAAAATAAGTTGTGTCAAAGCTTTAAAAGAAAAAAAAAAACCAAAAAACTAGTCATCTATGCAAACTACTTCCTGAGTGAACAAGAATTAACTTTYCATGTGTACTCCCCATGCAGGAATCCCCTCTGCAATTCAGTAGATTTATTAGCCTGTRGAAATAATGTATCTGGTCCATGCTGCAGAAAACTCTGATGGATCCTTTGGCTTGTGTTAGAAATGCAGATTGCAGCCAAGATGGATGAAAATGAATTTTGCATCTGAATCCTCTTCCTTTGGGTTTTACACCAGGCACCAAAGGCACCAGTAGATGGATGTCTGGCTGTGGCCTTTCCCTGTTTTTTTTTTTTTCTCCTGGCCTACAAGTTAATCTGTGTAACATCCTCGAGATGTTCAGGAAATGCTGCAYCCAAGTGCAGTGGTGCATCCTCACTGACTGCTTTGAATTGCAGGTCCTGAGATTGACCCTTTTTGGTACGTGGGCCGTGGTGTTCGCCCCATCGGGCGCTTTGGGAAGAGGCAGCTGAGGAGCAGCCATGGCAGCCTGAGGCCTGTGAGCAGACACCTGGATCTCATCTTGAACACTTTGTGGGAGCAAAAATTATTGGACACAGAGGACAATGACTGGTGATCTCTGTTCCCCGAGGTGGCGACCCAAGCTCTGTTCCTTGAATTGTGCCCTCCCCTGCACCTCAGACCTACAGTCCTGCTTTTGCCTTGCAATCCCACACTGCTCTTCTTTCTGCTCCTTGTGCAAGTTCCTTCAAAAAGAAACATATTCAGGGTGCAGGTAAAAGACAATGCATGGACACCAGCACTAAGTGCCACCACAGCTTATAAAAATGTTTCTTCATCRTGCATCCCCACCAATCTCCTGATCCTGTTCACTGTAACATTAGGTTTATCCAAAACACACACAGTTTTGGACTGGGATTTAAACTCTGCAGTGTTAAATGTATCATGAAACCCTTTTGTCATATTTAAGCGTCAATGGCTGTTGATATGTAAAAATAAAAAGCAATGGTTGGAAGAAAAAAAAAGGCCTTTTAACAATTTTTAATGTACCTGCATTAATGGCATGAAATGCTGGTTCTCTGTGTGCAGCTTTATACGGAGATTGTTAACATCCACTCCTAAGAATGTCTTCCTGAARTACCCACTGGCCCTTCATGATTCTTCCTGTACTGCTGGAGAGATATATTAATGAACAAAGAGGGGCTCCTATCAAAGATAARTATTTTCTCCCTGCTGAAGAAAAAAAATTGGCCAATTGAATTTGTTGGAGTAATTTTGTGCCTACTGCATATGATCATGCACCATTATCCAAAAGAGGCAAAGGCCTGAACAGGCTGATTCCCTTTAAAACAATCTCATTATTTCAAAGTCCATTGTCTGAACAAGCTAAAGTTGCTCTTTGAGGATCACAAGCCATGTACCAKCTACTATATTAGTCCACATCAATAAGCCTGGAGTAGCAGTTCAAYACCCACATTTATTCATGTTGATATAACTTCGTTATATTTCTTTTATAAAAAAGTGTTACTCACAATGTGTTTCATCTTGATTAACAACTATTAGCAGGAATAACACAGTTTAATCTATGGTTTATATCAAAAAAAGATAGTTTATAATTTAGGCAATAACTGATGTAGTTAAATCCAGGCCATGAATCATTCTGTAAAGGATAAAGTTAAATGGACTTGCACTTTTAGTTGTGCTTTGTGAGAATTAGTACTAAAACTGAGTAACGGTTGAATTAACCATTGCAGACATTTTAACCCTTCTTTCTCTTTTTGCAAATGGCCCGTCAGCAAGGGATGGGTTTTTATTATAATAAGGAAGTCACCACCATTTATAATACAACATATCTGCTGACCCAAAGTGTTAACTCAAACACACTGATTTTACTGAATGCTTTCATGGTGGAGAAGATGATAGGCTGATAAACATTTTGATCCACATTCATTGCAAGGAAACTTYAGAAGTGTGAGGCTAAGATTATCGACAAGGTTCTTGCTCAGTTTTTGTAGCAATCCCAGAGAGAAAGAAATTCCATCTGAGAAACTGTGCAGGAGAGGGAATTTCACCCAACAGACTCATTGGTTTGGAGAACACTCAATCAAATGTTCCTAAGTGGATTCCTCCCAGCCCAGCCCTAGAGGAGGAGRAGATGTGAACTGAGCATGTCCCCTTTCCCCATTCCCAGCACCTCTGTGGAGCTGCCCGTGTCCTGGGTGTGACAACGTCACTTGTGGACAGGCAGTGCCTGAGCACCGTGTGTGGCTGTGGGTGCTGCACACTTCCAGACCAAAGTGCACATAAATCCAAACAACAGAGAAGAACTTTTTGGTTTTCTTTATGAATCAAGTCGTTGAAAAGGCATTCTTTTCATAAATCGCTTTTACTCTTTTATAATTTCTCCTGACAATAATTCTTGGTGAGTATGCAGATAACAACAACAAGGCAAGCTTAATATTCACTCAGACTTAATCAAATAGGTCATATAGTCTTCATTTTACCCATTAAAATATTTTCATTTATAAAAATTAATCTAAATATAAATATTAACACTAAAGATTGAAATCACTTGATGACAAAATAATTCTTTGTGTGCTATAACATATGCTTTTATGATTTTTTTTAAAACAGTAAATTATATCTTTGCACGTATTTGGCACAATAAACATTTGTAAAAATTCAAATGCCTTAGAGCAGGTGAGATTTTTTTTTAAGGTTTTTTTTTTTTTTTTTTTTTTTTTTTTTTGCAATGCCTACACAGTACACATTTTTCTGTCAAAGAAGACTGAATATTTTAACATTGTAACACGATTATAGTTGCTTTTCATGCCTCTTAAGGAAAACAACCTACTCCAAACTTCGTTGGCTTGTTTAAATCACACTAACAGAACAGAAGCCAAAGAGTTATTCTATTAAAATTAGTCATTTCTGTATTGATATTACATACACAATATTAGTTATTATTTATTAGACGAATATGCAGACCAACCACCATTAATGACRTTTCATAACACGCATACCTGCATAAAACCAGAACCTGGGAATGTATTGTATACATACACGAGAACAGTCAATGGAGGAGGAGATTGAATTAACAAAAAAAATTACAAGGCATCCTACTCTGTTTAATCTCCTTTACTGGATTGCATATATAAATAAAATCTATTTATTTTATATATATATTTATATATTAAACAGAGTGGGCCAAATTCTTCCCTCACATCTGTGCAAACCAATTTCAGAGAACTAGTATTGTGTGAGAGTAAAAGAAGGCCTAATTTCACCCAGAATGAACACATTGGGTCAGATCTTGGGCAGATGGAAATTCCWTGAAGGGATGGAGTGACATGTATTSTGAGTGGGAAGATGRTTGTATTTATTCCAAGGGTTCCTCACATGCAGAGTACTGACAAGCTTGATGTCAAATGTGGGTGGCAGATTTTGCAGCTAGCACTGTTTTTTCCAATCAACCTATCCAGCCATTCCTTGTCTTCCCCACTTGCCCCCCTAAATCCAGCCTAGTCAGGAAATTTTCCCAGTTTTGCTTGTATTTGCCCAACCACAGACATTTCATGGCCTGGTGTCCTAGGGAACTGCTTTCCTGCTGCATGGCAGGTAACGTGTACCACTCTGCTCGTGGGTGTTTTTTGGGAGCTCAGGGAAAGAAGGAACTCTCCTCCTTCCTGGTACCCACAGCCCTTGGGAGAGCTCCCCGCTCCTTAATGCTGGGGGGAACTCGCCAGCCCATGCCTTCCTTCATAGCACATTTCACATCAACCCTATCTGCACTTGGGTACCTGCTCTGCAACTGCTATGGAAGGTAAGGGATTCACTGGCTCATCACCTCCTCTGACTACCTCCTTTGTATTCTTCAGAGCACAAAATACCACAAATTAGCAATGTTCTCCCACAAAAGGGTGAGAGGGACACCCTGTAAGCAGCATCCTCCCTCCTGGGCATCTGCCAAAGGGCCTTCTAGTTTGACTCACCTGTTAAARGTCTCAAGAAATGAAAGAAGGAATATTACTATTCACAATTCAATTCAGAGTTGTCCAAGGGTAGCGGGGTGCATGTGGCACCAGCAACAGGCCCCAGATACTCCCCTGGTGGCTAAAGACCACTATAGGAACTAATGTCTGGGCGACATTTGCCTCCTTCTCAGAAACACCAGTGAACATCAGAAAGGAATCTCTTTCAARCTGCAGCCACCCTACAACCTCCAGTCAGTCAACAGAGATCTCATCCCCAATGCTTTTACTTCCTTTTTCCAATCTAAAGKTTTGGACAGAATTTATTCTGAACTACAGCATGGCTGGCCACCACCAAGTGGACAATGCTGCCAAGAAGAACGAGCCATACAAAGGTGCTGGTTTCTTTAACAGTGTTTAGATGTTTCCAGATGCTGGGATCATAACACCGCAGACACCTGGTCCACATGTGTGGCCACTGGTTYCTGGTTCAGGATGACACCCCTGCTGCCTGGAGCAACATCCCTAGCTCTGGAGCTGGAACAATCAACCTGTGAAATGTACTCTCYGTGAACAGAGAAGTCTTCCTCCTCCTACCAACCCTCCAAGACTTCCACTGACTCTCTGGGAGCAGGGTGAGGCCCACAGATTCTCCTCTCCCTCCAAGCAGCTGAAAAGCAGCACACACTGCACAGAGTTGTTCTTATTGCTCGACAAGACAGATGCCCACATGAATAGTAAGAGGCCAGCAAATATGGATCACAGGTCTGCTTTGGCAGATTAATTGGCCTATAATTATGACTGAGTGTACAAAAACATACTGCAGTTTAAAGACGACATACTTTAGTACAATCGATAGGGAGAAAAAGTGCATCTTAAAATGTGGAGCCTTGCTTTTGAAACTCAGCATCCTGTCTAGAGTCCTCTGAGAGCTTTAAGGCAGAGTTTCCTGGAGCAGACCACAATGCTGAAGACTTGGACAGCTTTCTCAGTGAGGTATCCAAATGAAGCCCTATATMTGAGGCTCTGTGGGTTCTTGAGGGTCCATTTTCAGCTGGACATACACAATGGCTGTTAAGAAAAGGCACTCTAGTGTACAGCCTTAGGCAGTGTGTTATTGGCAGTAGGGAAGTGTAAGTTTAGTACATCACAGCAGATCCTATAGCAGGTTCCTAAAACAGAGAGGGACAAGAAAGAATAAAACATGAGTGAAGGACTAAACAAGCCTGCTGAAGAACAGAGCCAGATCCTTCCCCTTCTCACCTCCCTACCTATTTCCCACATATCCTGTGGCAGACTGCTTTGGGACAGTCAGCTTTTTTCCTTATCCCGCTATGGCTGCTGCAGAAGAGATGACTGAAGCTGTCCTGGGTGTTCTGAGTGAAGCCTCTTTGTTCAAACCCTGCAGAGCCAACGTGTGACCTGTCTACCCCTTAAATTCCACTTAGGTAACCTTTGAAAATTTCTCAACAATTAGTGATATTCAAGGTTGACTCTCACCCGCCAAGTTACAATGTGCAGATGGTTCTGTGAGGGTCTGATTCAGAAGTCTGAAATGCAGGGGACAACTAATTTATTTATTCTTTAAAAARTAAGAGTAGCACATTCCTGGAGACCTGGCAGCCAGGCTTTATTATCACAAGCTGACATTCAGGAGCTGCTACTCTATAGTATATAGKCAGACATTTTCCAGAAAATTTCAAAAATTTTCCTATTTATTCAAGAGTTGCCTCAGCAGTCTCTATTTCTTTTCCTCAAATTATCAAAAGAAGAYTTCCGCAGATGCTGAAACACAGATGCCTACACAGATACTGCTATCTGTCTATTTAACTGCTTTTAACAGAGTTTTAGAAACATTAATTTACCATTAAGTCCTTGGCAGTGCTTTTCCTTTCTTTAGTTCTTTGTGTTAGAGATCCTTGAAGCATGAAGTTTCTGTTAAATGTTCTGACAGTGGTAACTGGAGAACCATCTATTTTTTCACCTGGCRAAAATACAGAAAGGGAGATTTTTCACATAAGAGATTCAAGCAGATATAAAAATACTTCTGAAGAGTCACAGCTTCTAGGGAGATAAAACTTCCCCTAAGATGTATGAGGAAAGCTGGATTTAATTTAAATTAAAAACAGCAGGCTGTGGTACTCCAAATTTATTAAAGGTTGAGGCCATGTCAATCAGTRGAATAAAAAAGAATAATGCCAAGTGAACCAAGCCATAGAATTGTCAGAGATAACACACTGGAAAGTTTAAAAAAAAACCAAAAACCCACCAAAAATTTGAAAGAAAAAACCCACTTTAATTTATTAGGCCAATTCACAGCCATTCCCTAACATAGCAGGAACATTGCTGAGCCACTTCACRTGGACTGAAATCAGCAAATACAGACTTTATGGAGGTGGTGGGTTGGGGAGGGTGGTAACTGATTTTTGGTAAATAAAGCACTGCGACCACTTGGGTCTCACAAAATATCCCCAGCCACGCTGGAGCAGCAACACCTTTCCTGCAGGGCAAATATTCAGCATTCCTCATTTGCTTTTCCCAGCCTTCTGCYTCTGCTCCTGTTTATTTGCCAAAACTTTCGCTGAAGAGTAAGTGGTAATGCTTTTTAATGTGACAAAGGGATATTTTATATAATGGAAGTACATGGAAAATGAGGAGGATGGGACAGCTATTAGGTTTTCTCTGTTTATTTGGTAACTTAAAACTTTTCCCTGCTTTGSTGAACTGTTAATTCTATTCAGTCTTATAAAGAGAGTCTCTCTCTCTCTGATTTATGTAACAGTTTAAGCGCACCTTTTACTGGTGGAGCTGGAAGTTTTCTCCTCTGCTGTCTTGATGTGTCTATTGTATGCATCTGCAAACAACACATATGCATTACTCAACTCCATTACAGAGAAAGAGGCAAGATTTCCCCAAYGTATTTTTGAATACTACATAATGTTCTGGCACCTGGTTTGTTTGCTTTTGATCCCGTTTCCTTGTCAGGCGAACACAGGGAGCCACGTTCAAGCCTGCAACAGTGAGAGCTGATATTCTGCTCTCAATATCTGAAATCTTCAAAGAAAATAAAAGAGAGAGACAGACAGATGGGGAGGGGGGAAAAGAAGTTTTAAAATTACTGTGGATGCCACTACTAAAATAYAACCCTCCCCCAGTAAAATCCTCTTTAATAAGAAAATAAAAACAGATTGCTAACTTCTTCAGYAATTCTGACACTTTCCTGCATTCTTTATTCCTGACATTAAAAGGGGCTTAATTTGTTAGTAAAGATGGAGTAAAAGAACAATCCAACCTACCTTGTGACTCCAAGGAAGAGGTATTTTACTCCTTTTGAGGAAAAAAAGAAAGGAGGAGAGAAAACCTCCATCTGCTATCTCCCAATTACCTTTAGCTGCATAATCCCAAATTCATTCAAGCTGTGTTTTTAAAAAGCTACATTCAAAGAATGACTTTGTGGGACACATTTCCTATCTCATAATTCATTTCTTATACATGCAAAGTACATCCTCTGTCACAAAATCTAAACAATCTTAAATATTTATGGTTTCAATGTATATGCATATTAAACACAAGCATGCATAAATGCAAGYGYACASTATATAAAAATACTGAATGGAAAAYAAATTGCCYGGGGAAAGTAGTCTGGTATTGAGAGTAGGGGAGCCAAGTGTTGACAAAAGTGAGAGCCAGRGGAGTCAGACACATAACCTGGCTCCTGATTCACAGTGACACCTGAAGCCAGAGTTGGCTGCACTCTGCAGATCTTCCACTGCTCTCCCTGCATAACTTAGGCCTCTCTTCTCCTCACCTCTCACCCCCACTGACAGATTTACCCTAAAAAAATGACCAAAGCCAACAAAACACCACTGCYGGTTCATCAAATAGTGCAGCAATGCACTTCTGGCATCAGAGAGATGATCAAGCTCTCAGATCTGAATTGAGCATGTTTCCACTGAGTAAAACCACCCGGTACATCCCAYTAAACCCTGGCACAGGCAGGTCAGGGTGTCTTGCTGGGTACAGACTGAGCAGTGAGCTGCAGTGGCAGCCCCTTGAGGTCTRGCAGCGTTATCTCGTTCAGCTTTTAGCACCAGATCACAAAGTGTTCTGAGCCCTGGACTTTGTGGAGCCTGCTAGAGTGGTGCAGGGTGACAGTGCACACGAGCTCCTGCCTTTGGCTGGGATGGATGCTGTTAGCACCTAAAYCCCAGGGCAGGCACGCAGCTCTGTGCTTGGCTCAGCCTCTGGCTGCTGCTGGCCTGTTGCTGGTGGAAAGCTGCCAATGCTGGCTTCTTTTGGGAAATGCTTTCCAAGCTGCTGATTAGATAAGGTGCCTCAGACTCCATTTGCAGTCTGACTGGGGCCATGTGCATGACACGGAGCACCCCTGGGAGCTGCCTGGCAGCAAAGAGCAGCCCAGCTTGGTATTTGCACTCCTGTGTCCAAAACCAAGCCGAGGGCACAAACAAACAGTACAGACAGAGCACCTCTGGCCGGGCTGAGTTACACAGCTCAGCATCCTTAAATCATCAGGGCAYGGCAGTACRAAAGAMTACTCYAAGTGTGTGCTGTGAGGTGRGTATTARGCAAGGCAGTGTGGAACCTGCAGAYGGGGAGGAGCTGCTGTCCTCACCTGAAGCTCTGCATGGTGAACCTGGGCAGCTGCAGTGGCCACCTGATCCTCCAGATCGGCCAGCTCAGACTCCTCAGTGACGCTGTTGATTTTGCGTGCGGCGTCTTCCAGGTTGGAGAGCTGCCCCTCCAGCCCATACACCGTGCTGGCTGTCAGGTACACCTGCAGGGCCAAGGCAGGGACAGGTTATCAGTGATTTCTGCTTTGTGGGTGTGCATCTTTGAGCACACTGCATTTTCCACCCTACCTGCGAGCCTCCCTGCTTGCTAGCCCACCACAGGGAGATCTAATTGGCAGAGGAAAGTAATGGRGAAATAATCTGAAAAATACACATCCACAAAGAGAAGGGATGAACGGGATTGGCTGCATTACCGATTTCATAGGTGCTACAATRGTATTCCAAACCAGATTTGTTCCAGACTGATTGGCAAAGAAAAAAATTGAGAATTTTGTTGTTTTTTTTTTTTTTATTACTGATATTCAATCACATAACAAACCCCCTAATTCCACAAGGAGAAGTCAACAGATCATGCCTCACATAAAGCTGTGTTTCTTAAAACCCACTTAATGCCTTCTGGCAGGAAAAACTGCATGCATAACTGCTCAGCAGCAAAYAGATATTAGCTTCCTATAGAGTAAATGAATTGCCATCCCATCCTGCTCTCACCCAAAATCTTCCCACCTCCTGGGCCTTTGGGTGAACCTGTCAATGGATTTACTTGGGCCACTTAAGAAAGAATTACTGACTTTGTAATTCAGAGTTCCTCCCTAAAAATGAACAACTCTTACGATTTTGGCCCACCTCTGATACCTGWAACTACAGCTAAAGGTTTCATTTTCCTTACAGCTCCTCAGAGCAGTAATTAGTGATACACTGCATTTTACTGTTTCTTTTATTTCACAAATACCTTAAGGTACATGGCTTGATGGAGGTCACTGGTTTATGGAAAAGGGTAATTTTCAAGCATTAGCTTTTGACATTTGTGCTCAAAATTGTGCAGAAACACATGACAATACTGCACTTYCTGCCTATTTACTTGTTAGCCAAGAGACTTGTTTCCATGAGGCTGGTAACAGCCCAGTGGAAATGAAATAAATATTCTTATTTTCCCCATTGTAATAGCAGTAAAGACATGTTGCTACAAACCCAGCATRAATTAAACATGGCTGTGGCTGACTYTGTGKTTCAAAGGATAAGCAAACARGATCTGAAGCAGATTCTTGAGCCGATACCTTCATTTCATACATCTTCATACATCAGTATTTCATGAGACAGAGTCCAGTGCCAGGACTGGCTTTTAGTGCCATAAAAWATCTTCCCCTCAGTTCATAGGCTGGGGCTGCTGTGGAAATGTGTTTCTGYGGAGAAAACTGATTTTATCCCCTAAGAGGAGATTCTGTCTGAAAATTATCTGGGGCTAAAGAAAACTGGAGTTGTTTTCCTGAATTGATCAGGATGGCATAATGGAACAGTGCAGATTCCTATGAGATCTTTAAGAGCTCCTAATGAAGGGAAAGATCATTGAAATGTAATCACTTAAATATGGAAAGAAGAGAAAATCGAAAGTTCCAAGTGTACCAACTCCATTAAGTGGATTCACAAAAATTTCCAACAAGTAATGATTTCCTTCTATGATTCAGCATTGTACTTTCTCCKGCAGATGACAGGTACTCATGAAAAAGGATGGATGTGGCCAAACAAATGTTTATTTCAGATTCTCCAGCCTGCTCTTTCTAACAGCGCAGGAGGCAGCTCCAGCTCCCTGGGTGCTCAGCACGGTGTGCTGGAAATGTGTGAGGGAAGGAAGAGCTTCTCCACTTCTCTGAGTGACTGGGGACATGCTCTCCCCACTCTCCTTGGAGTGATGAGGCTGTGCTGGGACTGGGAGATGTGTACTTTCAGCCAGGTGTGGCGTAGCCCCCCAGCTGCAGAGGTTTGGAGGGTGTAAGTGAGCTTTTGAGATAAGAGTTTCTAAATTTAGTTGTAAACCAAAAAGCATCCAACTCCCTCACCCSTCAATATTTTAGACCACATATAAAAAAAAAACCCACCAACACAGTTAAGCACTGCTGAAATACCATTTCTCATTCTGTTTGTGTATTTGTTTAAAAACCCCAGATTAATTGTGAACATCCACGGATGCTGCCCACGTGCTTTGCCTTTCGAGCTGGTGCACACACACAGCTGCACTCACTCACATGTGACTCTCACAAACCGATTCGTGTCCTTACGTTTTCTTCCAGTGTGGTGAGCTGCTCATCGAGTCTGACAGGATCTGTGCCCAGTGGGAGGGTTTCTCTTCCTCTGTCCTGAATGTCATCTGGGAAATCACAGGGATCAGTGGATTCTGCTATCAGTTCTTCAGTGGCATTGATGACTTTCAGGACTTCTGTAGATATGTTGCAGAGAGAGACAGCAGAGTACTTCTATTTTGTTACAAGAACAGACAGAGAAAACAACAGCATTAAATTAGCACGGARGGGTAAGATACAAATCACCTTCTGATAGCCACACCAAAACCATTTCCATGGCTATCTGCTGCAAACAGGCACAAAAACCATGTGATGGAACTGGATCTGGATTGTCTTTTCCTCCCTTCCTTTTTCACATACCCACGCTGCTACAGCATGCACAGTAACAAACACATGCAATTCTTCTACAACACAATTCTACTGGAGGGATGGTCCAAGTCTTATCCCAAAGGAGCACACAAATATCCAGCTTTAAACTCTACATGAGCTACATAAAGCTGGTTTTGAAAACGTGTTTTAAACAGGTTTTAAAACACAGTTTTCCTTTTTGGATACTGGCAAAGAGAT
>NW_026623721.1:0-19350 GCF_030028575.1 Malurus melanocephalus | reverse complement strand
TACCTTTTAATCTGGAATAAATTATATTCAGATACCAAGGAAAAGCATGCAGTTTTTATCCTTTTGTTTTGTTTGTTTTTTTAAGCAACTGAAAACCTTTTAATCAGTGTTTCTTACTTGTAATTTGTAATTAACTGTCCTAATTCTTATGATTGTCACATAGCATTTTTTAAGCTTCAGGACAACTCCTCTCAYGGAGGAATAAAATTTCATCTGCTGTACCTTCAAGCACCAAGCTCAACATCCAAACCATACAGCTTGGAGACTGAGCCAAAGCTTGTTGAAGCCAACAAAAAGATTGTCACTGAATGTATGTGCAATACCTTTAGTGSTGTTTTGCCTAAAAGGAAGTGTGAAAAAGTTTAGACCAAAATGTAWTTCATTCCTCAAACCTGCAAATACTTATGCATGGGAATTAGGGGCTCACCTCTCTGTAAATTTTCTCTCACACAAAAYATCTGTGGATCAGTACTGAGTAAATGGACAGTCATTGGATTCTATACACTGAATTCGACAGTACAAGAAAGTATAAAGTGATTAAAAATTTCTATAGGCAGAATATAGGAGAAATAATGTTCTTTTGATTCCAACAAATTCTGATGGGTTAAACAAGAAACTTACTATTTCCTTTAATCAGCTGTCCATTCTAATGTTAGATAAGACTTTTACTGAAAAGCTACATTTTTAGCAGTACATACTCAATTGTTGTGTATCAATACATTAAGGCATCATTAGCACTGTTCCTCCTCTGAATTACAAGAAATAATTAGAATGAGAGATTAAAGAGAAGAAGAACAAAGCAAATGTGTTATGCCACAGCACTCAGATMTTTAGCTTGTTAGTCCCAAACAAGCAGGCCTGGGACTTTCTGGCTGAGAACAAATACTTGAACCCCACGAATAGCCTACTGGTTTTTTTTCCATTTATTTTCACAAGTGCCAATTAGTTTAAAAACAGATCAATAATTTTATAGAAAAAAAGAGAAAAATCAATGTTACTTTCCTCTATTATTTGATCCTACAAGTACCTTGCTCTTATTATATTCTTTGAGTAGTGAACAAAAAAGGATGAAGGCCAGACACTACATATTCTTCATCATATTCACTGATGTTTGTTCTCCATTTCAAGAACTATAGCCTCAATTTAGTGCTCATTGTTTCTTAAATTTTTTATTATCCTTTGTAGTTAATGATGAATTTCAAAAGAAGATTTAATTAAATKAGAAGAAATTATTTTGATACCACAATATGAGAAACCATATTGGCATTTTTTACAGACCACCATAAAATAGTTATTTTGTTTTCCAGGTAAAGTAGTCTGTGATAAAAATCTTTGTGAAATGAAGATTTTGAGTGAAAAATACCTCAGCTTCTCTATAGCTAATGGATAGGGGAAAAAAAGTTCAAAAGGAAAGAAGAATAGAATAGAAATAGAAATAGAAATAGAAATAGAAATAGAATAGAATAGAATAGAATAGAATAGAATAGAATAGAATAGAATAGAATAGGATAGAATATGAAAGATGAGGAATGATCACCTAGTCCAGCTATCTGACCAGTTCAGGGCTGACCAAAAGTTAAAGCACATTGCTAAGGGCACTGTCCAAATGCSTCATAAGCACTGACAGGATTGGGCACTGACCACCTCACTAGGAAACCAGTGTTTGAGCAACCCCACAGAGAAGAAATGCTTCCTAATATTCAATCTAATCCTCTTTAGGTGCAGAAATCAGATTCATAAAAAACTGGATATTCGATTAATGCTTTTGCCCTCCTTCTTAAGCAACTGTCAAAAGCTGCTGAAACAGCTCATRTCCCAAATTGGTCAGTTTGTAAATACAGTGACCTACTCTAGATAGAAATATTGAACATGTGTAATGGGAAAAACTCAAAAGAAATTTAAAGAATAAAAAAGGAAAATGTGTTGCAGGATTTTAGTGCTTCACAACCCTCTCCCCTGCCCCACCACCCATGTCACACTTAGGATTTACAAGATCACTTAAACATCACCTGAAATTCACAGACACACACACATCAAGATCATCCTGGTCGGTGGATTTAAAATTGCTCCAAACACCTCTTGGCTATCTAATTAATCTTGCCCTTGCAGGAAAGGTTGTTGTGATTCACAGAGACAGCTRTCATGCCATGAGGCAGATTCTGTCTTGTCCAGCAGGTCTCAGAACAATATGGATGTGGTAGATGTAGAAAGCAACCTGTGGTACAAATACCTAGCACAGGAAAGCTAAGTGCAACAATTCTTCTCAAAACACTACAATGCATTCACATTTCAACTGTGCTACCCTTACTTCTGAGTTAACACCAGCGCTCCTAAAGCAATCCACACAGCAGATCCAAGTATGAATGTTTCCACTTGTTATGAGAATCTTATTTTTTTACTGAAGTCGAGACTAAGTGTTTAGTGGATGGGGAAAACATGCATTTATCCTTTTTGTGATAATTARTATCCAAGGTCACAAATATGTTAAAGACAGTCAAAAGAGCATGCTCGATTTCTCTGAGTTCTGTGGTTGAGTCTTAATGAAATACTAAAAATGGGTGTGTACACAAGAATATACATACACATGTATGCACTGAATATAACAAGTATCTTGTAAAACTTCTTTAYTGCCATTTCTGTTTGTCAGATGGAAAGTATTCCTGTTTTGAGAAGGTTATGTCTCAGTGGTSTAAGATACCTCTTGCAGACTGTCAGCCACTTCCCTTCCCTTCTGCTGTCTCTCTTTCCTTCCCCTGTTGATGCTGACAATACTTCCTTTGCTCTTACTTCAAGCATGCTACACTGGAAGGTGCTTTGTTGACCATTATTTGCATTCTTGCAGTAACAGCAGAAAAGCWGGATGATAAAACTGAAGCAATATTAAGTACCCAAACTGCTAAGAGCAGGTGAGCTTTAAATCCTTGTACGCACCTTAGCAGCCTGTGACATTTTCACATCCTCTCTTTGCATGAACATTATTGCTTTTATTTTTGATGCTCTTCAAAATAGTTAAGCTCTTCATCACTAGCACTATTTTTTGCCCATTGYACTCAGCCACTAGCATTTTCTCTTTTTTTTTTCTGCCACTACAATGTCATCATTAGGCTCTTTTAAACTGGCATGGGAGGGGGTGACAAGCAATTCAACGGAGAACAGTGACATCAACAGCTAGATGAGGAAACAGAGCAAGAACACCTTTCCATCTCTGACAGTCCTGGCAGTATTGACCACATCCTTGATTACTGTGGTGCAATCATTTTAGCTCCAGTGTCAAGGTGTTGTCTCATGCTCAGAGTCACAGTCGATATCCCTTGGGTTTTTGTAGGGAGTCAAGGGGAGCTGGGGAGAAGATGAGTTTTGCTTTGCTGCTGATTAACTCATCCTGTCAGAGCAACCTGACTGAATCCAAGCTGGRTGAAAAAGAAAGCAAACCCCAAACCTGTCTCCTTCATCTCCCCATCCTATGGGAATTCATTGCACAGTTTTGAGAAGGCCCTGAAAAACCCTACAAAAGTCCTTCACAGGCAAGCAAGATCTGGGACACAAGTCACAGTGTGGGAAGGAAAGAGCCATCAATATCCAACCATCTGTGACAATTGTCAACCCCCACCTTCAAAGATCTCTGAGCCCTACCCACTCATTACCACAAAGACTGGGGGAAAAAGGCTAAATTTTGCCTGGCTGTTTRATGGCAGACAAGTATACTGTGATAAACTGTGATATTAAGGAATTAACTTTCTGTTCAAGTTTAAGGCTTCCTGCCTTGACCTTTAACATCGATATCTTGTGRGCATTCCTTCAGAAAAAGAAAGCAAAATTATCTTACAGAGCTATCTGAGAGCTATTATTCTACTGATAGTCTCCAAAGTATTACACAGAGAAAAAAGTCTCTCTTTTTGACTGTGCTAGGTAATTCCAAATATTACATTTTTACTAATTCAATCCACTGTCCTAACATAGTTACAGATGTTATGCCTATTAATTTTTAACGCCTTAATTCTAGAGACAAGCTGCCAATAATCATGAGAAAGAAAGTGATTTTCCAAGAGGTGAAATACTATGTCTAAATTGGAAATGTAAATATTTACATCTTCAAATCCACACAGGATTCTGATCTATGATGGACACAGACTGATGACACTACACAACTGGAAAAATACTTTTCCTTTAAAGTTACCACTGGTATTTTTACTAAATGAAATCAAGATAATTAGAAGATGATTAAAACTCATAGGTCAAAATTTAAGTCTGATAGCAAGGAAGAAAAAAGAAGTTGAGAGGACAAGTATTTTGCTAAATTAAGCATCAACTTCTAACACAAAAAMAGTGATCATTATTTTATGACAGAGAATGATATATGACATACTGAAAATAGCACATATTTAAAAATATAAGATAAGCATATATCTGCTCAGGGAATATAATGAAAGCATTTTTTAATATGTGCTCCTCATAAACTGAGACTCAAACAGAACAGAATATGAAACCTCTTTCCGCCTAGAAGAATGATAAGCAATGATGTCACTAGCAGCAAAGTGAGGAAATATCTACTTACTGTGTACAAACTCTGCAATGAATTAAGGGTTTTGATTATTTTTTTAAATTGAGAGCTTAGAAAGATTTTTGAAGACCACTTTGGTCAGAAAACTTCCTTCCAAATTTTTTAATATAGGTGAAAGTTCATACACCTTATCTTTGTCTTCTGTTCTTCTTTACTGATAAAACCAAATTTTCATCMCAAAGCCAAATGGGAGCCAGGCTGCTCCACATGTTAACCATGGTTATAAAATAATTTCCTGCAATCATTACTTATTGTGCCCAAAATGTATGATTTTTTCAGGCCTGACATTTCCAAGAAAACATTTTGAGTTTGAGAATATTGCTTGGGAAATGTGGTAACCCTCAATATCACGATATGGCATCTCTTACTAAATAAGAGATGTAAGAAGACACAGACAAAACAAAGCTTTCTCACCTGCTGCAATACAGTGGATAAAAACTGCAGCTTTAAATGAAGATCAAAAGCCTTTTGTTTTTCCTAGATAGTGGGAAAGCAGTCAAATAAAAAGGCAGAAAAGTTATATGAACAGCTACAGAGGTTAACATTTATATAGGTTCAGACTTACAGGGAAGTTTAGGATAAACAGCAAAGATAAAGAAACTACCAAGATTAAAGTACCATAAAATTTAGATTTTACATTTATTACTATAATATTTAAAATAAAGCAATGCCTAATTTATTTTTATTTGTGGGATTTAGACTAGCATACCTCATTAAGACAGATATTGCAAATCACACATWTTTTTTTATAAAATGAAACAGAGGGAAAATACTGTCTCCACCATCACAAAAAGTGTCACTAGGAATGRAAAAATGCTTTTGCAGCTGTGTTAAGAGGAAAAAAAGCCAGCTATCTTCACTTTTGGGGTCTACATGGTTGCAATTTGGACACKATGCATGTTTCTAATTATCAAAGAGTCTGTTCCTCACTCATGCCACAGTCAGATGCCMATGTGGAAACTCCTGGGCTAAGTCAGATGTCTTGTGCCAAATCACTTCCTGCTGTTTGTTGCTGTCTCTCTCCTGCCCTCACTGTCCCAAAACAAACAAGTAAAACCCCTCAAGGTTCAAGTGGCCAGTGACCAGCCAGCAGGCTCACAATAATCCCCTAATTTCCTTATGCCTATTTAAACTAGACTGACTGGTTTTACCTTGAAGTAATGACACAACCATAGTTRCCCTGTTGGCTGTGCTGTGACAGAAGTATCTTCCAGCTAAGGAGCACCGTTTCCTTGAAATGCTTCCAGCTAGATCTGAAAGAGCTCAGTTTTCACTGCCAAGTCTCTGGGCAGSTTACAAAAGAAGCCAAAATAGCAGTAAAAACCAGTCTATTTCCCCACCATTTTGCTCCAGCAGCTTGTACTAATGTTCACCGATTTTCTGCAACTGTACCTGTAAAATGGCTTAAGTAAATAAATTTTCTCCCTAAGTGAACAAATCTTTGGTGGGGAGAGGACTGAAGCAGATTCTATTTGCACAAGCACTGGACAGAGCTGGCTTGGGTGTGCATGTGCATCAGTGTCAAAACAGACTATGAGAAAAAAGGTGTTTACAGAGCTTTCATTCATCATTTCATTCATCATTYATTCAYCATTTCATTCATCATTCMTCATTACRGATGCTGCATTCCCCATGAGAAGCCAGCTGAAGTTTCACCTCTTCTGCACTTCTCCAGTAGATCCAGCAGGTCTTTGATCAGTTGTTTTAACAGTGGCAGACAAAACACAATTTCAAGCAGCTTGAAGTATGTGAGGATTTTGAAACAAGGCTGTCAGATATGGCATGGACCTGGGAGATTCATGTTTCCTCTGGACCAGCAGCTTAAGGCTCTGTGGGACACTCTAWGGCATCTCAGATGTCTACATCCACATTTATGCAACTGTACTGAGACCAGGAAGTGTCACAATTGGAGGTACAAAAMCATCACTTCTTGCTTTTGAAAACTTTAAAAAAAAAGTAAATGTTTTATGGTCTCAATGCTTGAAATGGAAGACTCAAATTTTGAAAAATAAACTTAGGATCAACTTGACATGTCATACTAAAGACTGATTAATAGTAAATACAAGGGAGAAATACCTTGAATGGAAATTATGTCCAGCAAACCACTTAAACCTCAGTTTAAAACTGAATGTATACTTGACTGCTTTGTTAAATTGAAAACTTAAAACTTTGGATCCATTAGCCCAATGTGAAGATGATTGTCTCATACCTCTTTTCACCTCCCCTAACCAAAATCTTCTCTTCCCCACTGTCATTTAAAATCCTGTGCACATATTATCTGCAGATCATAAACCTTAAAGATGACTTTTTACAATGCTGCCCACATTCAGTTTTCAATCCTGGACTTTGGGAGATTGCCAGCTAATTAACCCAATCTTAAAAGCAATGATCCATGAAAACAAACAATTAGTCTCAGCACAAAAATGTGAAACTACAGACACACAAATATCTTCCAAGCTGTTAATACAGGAAGGTATCACTGAACTACTACATTGAATGTCCTGGTTAACAGGACAGCAGCAATGTGGGAAAGCTACTGTACTTACATTACTATGTTTTCTTGCCTAAGTGATCCACATGGTTCTGGGTCCTTTAGAAACCTGTACTCAGAGACTTCTAAAGCTTTCAGGCATATGAAGCTAGATGGCAGTTTCCTGTTAGTCCCTGYCTGGACCAACACAGCAGCCAAAATACCCAGGAGTTCAGGGAGGTCCAAGAAAATGACCACAGAAACTCCAACATCACCTTCTGTGAGGACAGTGYCTGCAGGAGCACCAAGCCCAGCCACCAGGAGGCACAGGCTCACCGTCAGTGTGACAGAATTGCTCCTTTCAGCACCCCAGACATCCCTGCCGGGATGCTTCAGCGGGTCTGTGGCACACAGGATGGATTCAGTGGCATGTGCATGTCCAGGGCCATTCTCCAGCTCCATCAGGGCTGTGAGAAGATGTCTCTGTGGGATCGAATCAATGAGCCCCCCAGGATGCACACACCAAGGAGCTGGCTCTCTCTTCTACGCGAACGTGCACCCCTGGCTACTCCTCTTGCCAGAAAGACAGAGGCCAGGGCAGATTTTCTAACATGTTTCAACCTCATTGTACCAGTAGTTGAACAATTTATCTGGCAAAAAAAAAAAAAGTTGTACTCTCTTGAAACAAAGAATATAGGCCTACGGCACAAACTCACACGAAAATGTTACTCAYAATACATACTTTCCCCAAAATAAAGCTTTATAAAACCTAAGAAGAATAAAACGTTTCCACAGAATGGAAGCATAAATATTTAATGAAAAGATTATTTATGCTGTTATTCATACTGTCAAGAGACTTGGAGGGTTTCACTTAGGATCCTGCTGTGCTACTTAACAAACTCACTTAGAGGCTGCYGTTCAGGAAAGAGCTATTGTGTCATGTAACAACATCAACAGACAACAGCAGAATTCAAACAAGTTACTAAGCCTTGGTTGTAAGATTCTCTGAGCAGGAGCAAATGCATGAAGGGATTTAAAGGAATTCCTTAAGCACACAGCACATTGCATCAAGCTAATGCGAAAGGGAGATAAACTCTATGATATACTATGGAAGTTTAACTTGCTTGCTCATTTGTATATCTCAAGCAAATTGTAGTAGTAAGTTGAAGGAGAAAAAAAGAAAAAATGTCAGGGGCTAATAAGCTTTGTAAACAGTATCTCTATAGTTTCTGATAAAGTGGTCACAGAGATAGACTGCATTCAAAATGCAGCCTGCCAAAATTGCTTTCTAGAATGCAGTTCTGGCACAGACCATGAAGTAAAGACCCAGTCAATTTATCYTCATGAAAGCATTAAAAGAGAAGAGAATGGAGAGAAGAGAACACAAACTAAATACATCCCATTTATCATGCTTGCCACTCTCAGGATCAGTATCATTAAGATACTTCCAAGGGAGTTTACATTTTGCTTTTTGCCTTAGGCATTAGTTTAGGATTTGGTGGAGTAAAGCAAAAACTAACCAACCAATCAAAAAGTCACAACAAAACAASAAAAAAGAGAGCAAGACTTTCTGTCTGCTGTGGAAATCATTGTGCTAGTACAAGATGTTTCACCAACACAACAGCTGCACAATTTGAGTTTTGGTTTATTCTTCAGTTTAGAGGGGCTGAAAGCCAACTCTACCCTAAGCGTGGCTTTTGGTGAAAACCATGGCCTTTCACTGCACAATGAAGACAAATGGACTTTTCAGGGCTCTGCATTCCCCTTAAAGACCATGAACTACTTCTGTAGGTTAATGAGCACAAAATGTTTTCCATAAAACCAAGTCTGCTGCAAGATTATGTCTGTTTTAAAATGAGAGCTGTGAATCTCCACAAGACCATTTTAGGCAATCACAAACTGAGGGATAATGAAAATGAGGGTGCTGAAAATCTAAGAAGATTGAAGTCTAAGTCACAAAATTAACTTGTGTTAATTAGTACTCACCTAAACCCTCAAGTATCCCAGACTAACTAAATAATTAACTCAAAGGTCATCATATTCAAACTTGCATCTCAAAGGCAGACATATAACTCAAAAGCTCAGYTTGAAGTGAGAACTGGGAACCCATAAATGCCCAACAGCTTCAGCTCCCTCCATTAAATGATGACTTTTACCACTGCTTCAGATCTTAATATACAAAATACCCTTTCAAAAGCATCTGATCCATGTGTGATTACATGAGATTCCCAGTTTCCATTAAAAACATTAGTCCAAGGGTTTAAAGGTGCAGACAGGTGAAGGTCAGATTTTCATAAGTACCAGGTACTTAATTTCCAGTGATTCAAAACAATACATGGTTTTTAAGGTCTTATTCTAAAGTCAGGTGTATGAGAAATAAAAATTCACAGTGATCTGAAGTTGCTAAAGTGCTTCAGAATAAGCCTAAGAGAACAGAAGACTAAAKACTAACAGAGACAAACAGCCTGGCTAAAATATAAGCAAGATAGTGCAGAATTTATGYTTCTGCATATTTAATTTGAAACATKATGCCCARGYCAGAAGTCTGTCTCTAACCAAGATTGCTGAGTGCTAATCTGAAAGATCTGTAAATCCCTACAAGTGCATTCTCCAACAATCAGGCTTTTTAAAGAGACAGCATATTGGGACTTCTGTTTTTGAAGGTATCTAAAATTACCAGTTGCCTGAAAATAGGTTTTTTCTATGTCTGCCTTTCACATGCCAATTTACTTGTCATAAAGTTATTGCACCTTTTATGAGTTTAGCTGTGCCTTCATACTTTAGACTCCASAGCCACAACTAGTATTATATATCTTCAGTATTTCACTGTAAGATACATGTGAGAAGATTTTAAATTACATTTAAAGATTTTAAATTACATTAYAGGACAACTGTCAAGAATAACAATGAAAGCGGGGTGCTTGTTTCTCTACAGCTGGAGGAAGTTCCCCTGCCAATTCTGCTGAAATCTAGACCATGAATAGTACTGGAGTATTCTGGTTTCTCTATTATAGGCAAAAAATAATATATATTGTGACCACTAATGATGAGGATTTTTTTTTTAATCCGGACCACATAAAGTGTTAGGAACTCCAAGCATTCGCTGTTTGCTGAACATGGTAACCCTCTCCTTTTTTTAAACTTAGGTAAATTTTACTGAGGAAAAAAATACAAACTTTTGCTTTATTTTAAATAACTGACATACAAATGTTAAAGAAACAAGAAAATTCGAAGAGGAAAAAAACAACCAATATTATTTTGTAGATGCATGCAGATGAATAAGAACACCAAAACCATTTTCTGTGCTCAGTTCTCTATATAGGAGCATTTCAGAAAGTCCTGTTTACAGCCTTCAGTTGCACCATGTTRTAACCCCAGCTAGCCCATATAATGCTGTTGAATGTGATGTTGCTGTTTTATCTTTGCAAACCAAAGAAAAGCAAATTAAACACTGCTAACAAGCACTTTGGAAAGGTTGTGTGTACATCATGGAGGGATTTGCACACATGATAACAAAGGTACTTACACTCCTGCRTAGACCATGGCTAAATAACTCAGAATCAAAGAGTCACAGGCTACTAAACATTTGGAAAGGACCTCTGGGGATCACCCATTCCAACCCTTCTGCTCAAACCACAGCCAGACTGCCCAGGGCTGTGTCCATTCAGATTTTGATTACATCCAAGGACAGAGACTCTAAAATGTCTCTGGGAAACCTRTTCCAGGATTTGAACACCATCACAGTGAAAAAGCTTTTTTGTTTGGATAGAATTTTTTATATTTCAGTTTGTGCTACTGCTTCCATTGCTCTCAGTGAGAACAGCTCCATTTCCACTTTATTTTCAACATTAAACACTGCCCACTCTCCTCCATCAGGTACTTAAACACACTGAAGAGATCCTCTCAAGCCTTCTCTTCTTTTCTTGGACAATGCCAGCTCTCTCTGCCTCTCCTCCTGTGCCAGATGCCCCAATTTTTTAGTCACCTTTGTGGCCCTTCACCAGACTCACTTCAGTGTGTCCATGGGTCCCCTGGATTGGGGAACCCAGAATAGGACACTGCATTCCTGAAATGGCCTCACCAATACTGARTAGAGGTGCATGAGATAATCACYTCCCAGGTGCAGGACTTTGCACTTCCCTTTGCATTTGACTGCTGTAAGTCTTGGTAAAGCCAAAATAAACAATATTCACAGCTCTGAATGTCTCAGATTGCCACGATCTTTCAAAGATGAACAACAGTGGCCTTACAATGACACGGGCCAGTTCCTTCAGGTCTCGTAAGTGCATCCCCATCAGACACCATGCACATGTGCACATCCCATTTGTTGAAATATTTGCTAACCTGATCCTCCTCTACCAAGGATAAGTCTTCATTGCTCCAGGCTTTCCCATAGGTCTCAAGGGCCTGGGATTCCTGAGGGAAAATCTCACCTGCAAACTGATGTGAAAACAATGCTGTGTAACAGCCTTTTCCATGYWCTTTGTCACCTGGTCACTGCAGTARYGARCCCAGCTTTCCCTCATCTGCYTTTTGCTGCTGATRGACCTCTAGAAGGCTTTATTTCCCTATGCTTCCCTTGACAGATTCGAATCCAGATGGGTATTGGGTTTTCTGACACCATTCCTGCACACTTGAACAGCATCTCTATCATCCCTGATCACTTGATCCCGCTTCCACCTCCTGGTGTATTAGCTATTTATACAATTTGAACAAAACACCTTTCAAATTATGACAAATAGATTCCTTTAGAGAGCTGGCCACATCCCTTGTCAAAGCTGAGCTGCTGTGCAGGTAATACCCCAAAAGGCAAGTCAAGGCACTCAGCAGACTGGAATAAGCCTAAGAGGATCTAAGGAATAAGTGCTTGACTGGCAAGGGGCAGCACTGCGCCCCTATAGCACCAAATTCAAGCACACCACATGATCTGAAGAGAAATTCAGAGGCAGAAAGGGAAGAGAGGAGGTGGTGAGTCCTGTARAGTGACACTGAACTCTGGTATCTCATTGTAAGGGTGAAATGGCACAAGTGAAGCATCTCAGGCATTTACAGAACAGACACTGAAGTTCAGTTTCATTAGAAAATGTTACTACTCTTASAAGCCTATTAGCTGACAGAATAACAGGGTTGGAAAGCTTTAAAGAAACACGAAATATTTTGTGATAGAGTCACAAAAGAAGAATCTATGTCATCAGCATGAACTAGATGATACTAAAAAGAGAGGAGCAGCTAAAGGATGGAAAAAAACAACAAAATTGGTTGGTTAGCAAGGAGAAAAAAAAAGAAAAACTTGAGGTTTTTAAAATAAAAAGTGTAAGTCAATTCTCAGTCAGTATAAATTACATAATTCCATTAATGTTACCCATTTAACAGTTTTGTGGCACAAGCCAAGTTTCCTGCTTGGAATTGATGCTGCAGGCTCTGCTCCACACAGAGAGGAACACACACCTTAATTGAGCTTTTACCGATGCAGGGGCTCAGGCTCAGACCAGTRAAAAGGACCTCAGGTTTCTTTTAGCAACTGTGTTCAGTTTTCTAACCAGAATTTTCTCTTTCTGGATTCTAACTCGTACATTACTATCCCCACTCCTTTCGAACCATCACCTACCTTCTTTAATTCTTCCTCAATACTTCTGCCATTTTCCTCTGAGGACAAATTCTCCTTCTGGTTTTCTGGATCTATTCCAGGTTCTGACTCTTGTTCTTCACCAGATGATGTTTCCTTGTCACTCATTTTAGCAGCAAGCTGAAATAACCTGGATTTAAGTTCATCCTCCATAAGTTCAGACTTGACATCATGGAACTGATCTTCATTGCTTACATCTGTTTCTGATAAATCATCAAAATCCTACAAAGAAATTAGAAAAAAAAAAAAAACGTAATTCCTGTGTAGGCACAGAAAGAAAAAACAATTATCAATTTCCTTTTCCTTGAAAACTATAGGTATGATCCCTCTGCATGGAAGCTAGAAAGAAAGAACACTAAGTGTTCTGATAAAAAAGGAATGCCAGTAAAACAACACTTTCTGGATTATATTCATCATTCCTGCTTACTTTCATATTACCTAAAAAGGAGCTATCAAAATCTTCATGTATCTGTGTGCAACTAATAAAATACACTTTAGTGGCATTTCCCATTCCCAGYACTATGATCCTTCGCAGGCACAGTGCAGATAAAGGTGAAGTCTGGCAATGAAAGAACCTGTAACCTGGCAGCTGTGTTCATCTGTCAGCTGGAAGCTGTTCTTCATTCCCTGACTGCTTGGTCTTGAGCATTATCCATGTTCTTCTTCAAGATTGCTGGAAACAAGTTTTGAAAAACCTCTTTTTTGTTAYATGATGCTGTTTAAGATTGTCGGCTTTCCCAGTCTACAGAGATGACTATTTTTTCAAATGCCAACCTCCTTGGAACAAGTTCAGTCTTCAAGAGCACCTTCTGTTCTGACTCCTGGATCCTTGAAGCTGGGAAACACTTTAAGGGTCAGTTAAGTACAGTGGGTGTTACAGACTTGATCACAAATCCCTCACTCTGGGAGCTGAGGAGAAAAAAAGCAAAGTCTTTTTGTAAATCTGTTTAGTGCTGTGCCTGCCCAGCATTTAATAATGTGGAAAGGGGGATAGTTGCCCTTGCTGAAGATCTGAGAATATCTCATAGCTGGTCTATAAACTAATGCTCACGTAAACACTAATTCATTTTCTGGAGYTGTGCTGCCTGATGAGGACCCAATTTACCCTGATTTTCACTACAGTCCCTGGAGAGAGACAGAGAGAAATTGCATTTCCCAAAGCAGTTTCCTGGTTCCACCTATAATGYTAACTGCCCTCTGGAAATGTTCTCTCCCTGCTGCCTGCTAAGGTAAGTATTGAATCATYAGATAGTTTTTTTGGGGCTTCAGCCAAGTCCAAGAAATAAAATGGAATTAGGTGGTTTTAGAAATGACAAGTTCTTTGAAACGGAGCATAATTGTGGAAAACCATCCAGAAGGAGGCTGTGAAGAATTCAGCCTGGGACCAGAGTGGCAGGCACATCTCAGCAGGTCTAGGARGATGATTTGGAGCAATTCTCAGAGAGGAAATTATTCCTGTCTGCCTTAGGCTGTCATGCTGTGACAGGACCAGCCACTGACTAAAACCTGTGTTCTCTCTTCCATTCCTTTGGAAATACAMAAACAGGAGCAGCTGCAGCAGCTCTGCTTATGGATGAACCAATTACCTGCAGTTCTCACAGGAAATGTTAGCTCTGCCCACTCCCYCACAAACCCTACCCACCAAACAGCTTTTAATGGATTGACACGTCGTGTTCATAATGTCAGTTCTCATCTCTTACACAGTGAAGTGTAATGTAGTGTTCAGCACTCTCACAGCGTTCTGGACAATTTTTGTCTGCAGTTATTTGCAATTCAATCAATTATGCAACTAACTTATTGCTTTATAGCTCACCTTCAGGATGCAGAAAGCCATTTTAGAAAATCAGAATTTGAAGGAAAAACAGAAATTTGAGAGCTACAACAGAAGGGGAACCATGGTTTCATGCTGAAATTCTTCTCCCAAACAACCAACTTTTGCTGAATAAAAAGCTTTTTTCTGCCAAAGCTGTTCAATGATCAAGAGCAAGATCTCWAATCAATGTGCTTTCACTTTAATTCTACAATATGATATGCTCTTACATACATGTAAAAGACTGGTGCATCTCACCTTTTCAATTAAAAAATCTCTATCATAATGTGTTTCTTCAAATCTGCAAGAAGAGGCCTTTTTTCAGACACATCTTGCATGTCACTCAACAACTCATTACAAATATCAGTATTACACCCCAATCAGCGATCTGTCAATGACCAATACTCACAAATCACTTAAACTACTACTACTACAAAAAAAAAAAATCAGAAAATTGTTGCTGAATCAATCTGTCCATCAATTTGTACCCAAGAAAGAAACAACTTATGTGATCATAACTTATGTGATACACAGGACAAAAAGCACAGCTAAACTGTGCACTTGTATTTTATGAGAATACAGTTTAGTGAAGATACATCTCATTAAACCTGAGCTATTTACAGCTAGGTTTCTAGTCTAAGCTAATTACTGGAATCCCTCTTTACTTGAATTACCCCCATTTATTTAATTGGTACCTCCAAAAATCTACTCTCRTCTACCAAAACACCTGGTTTGGGATTACAGCTCTGCCCCAGGGGTGTGGCTTTCCTCTRGCAGTGTTGATGCAGATTGAGCACAGTTTACCTTGAGGTCAGGTCTGCAAGGAAAAGAAGAAAATCCCATTCTATGTAGACACATTCTRTGGGGGCTTTTTAGCTAGATCAGCTTAGCTTTGACTGCTCATCAGTTTAACTGGAGTAGCAATGCACATACACACATGGAAAGCACCACTAGTTCATATAAAGAATCCATACTGACAACAGCAATTTGACAACTTCTCTCGACCCCGAAAAAAATCCCAGCCTTCACAGGATCACACAGAGCAACGTAAAGATCTTTTGGCCAAGTCTGCCTGCAGAGATGAAAGTCGTGTGCTGTCTTTGCAACAGAGGGGCYCGTTCCACATTAGTTAAATCTGTGTTTTGAATATACATTGTTTCTTGGGGCAGTACTCATCTTGAGAGTATTGACTCTATTACAGCTGAACTCAGGTTCAGCTAAACTATTTTTAGCTTTCCAACCTCCTTGAAATGAGCAGGTGGATTATCTACATTTGCAAGAGCTGTTAATTCCTGTGCACACGCAGAGATAATGGTACCTTATTACTGCTACACTTTGTGGCTTCTGTTAATAGTAGGCTACTTGAGTTGTGTGTTGGGATTTTCAGATAGTGGCAGCCAACTATTTGTGAGGAGATTATACCTCTTTCATGGATTGACAAGTTAAAAAAATGCATTAACAGCCGTAACAACAATAAAAATAAATAAATTGAAAGGTACTACTATTATTATTTGTTTAACAGATACTGCCTTAAACTTCATTATTCCTTGCTGTTCATGTTTTCACACTTTCTGGTAAGTTTAATGACTTTTTATGAGTAATTACACAAATCATTGTCTAAATTCCCATTTTTATCTATCAGCAATACATAATGCTAACATCTGCAATCAAGAATAAAGGGCTACAATTTTATTTGAATACTGAGTTTTCTGTGAGGGCAGACTAATGAGCCATGAACCCAGTTTCACACAGAGAAAATCAAGTGTTCCTATGCAAGCATAAGTCCTTTAGGAGACAATGAAAAGGGAAATACACCTTTCCTCACACACAGTGTCCGGATCCTTGCACAGAAATTGCTAATAACTCAATACAATCACAGTGGACAATAATGAAATAAAAAAAAACAAACAAAAAAAAAACCAAAAAAAAACCAAACAGGCTCCAGAACAAAATCCATATTAAACTATAAACTCCTAAGAGAAATTTCCCTTTACATAGGAGATCAAAAATCTGAAACTACAATTTTTAAGAGACTACACAAATTGTGASGTTTGCAGGCAGTTTCTCAACAAGAGCCAGTGTGGTTTCAGGAAGCKGTTTTCAACCAGTACATCCCGAGCGCCATCCCGTGGGAACAGGCAGTCTGATCTCCTGATCAAAGAAGCAAACTCATGATGAGAGCACTTGTTTCACTTGAAGCAATTCAACTCCTCCACTTTGCATCAGAAACGAAAGAATTTCAGGTACATTCAGCAACAATCATATCCTGATAGCCTTCTCTCAAAAAGATAATGAAAGCAAATATATCAATATTATTACTAATAATAATATCAGCTGCCTATTAATAATAAAAATGACAAAATTGGTGGTTTGAGTGTCCATTTTTTGTGAAAAGTTACAGTTGAAAACATAATCATCATTAAMAGCAAGGCTGCATTTTCCAGTTCAGTTTCCATGGGAATTTAAGTYTTCCATGGTACATAAGCAATCAGGTTATCAGAAATTTGGTTTTATAAGAACTCGGTTTTATCAGGACAGTTTTCATGTCTTGCTTCATGACTGAGTTTACWGCACCTCTGCAGGCATCTCAGGAAAATAACTTTTTCTTTTACTTAAGTGGCACAATTTCCCTCAGACACAGTACAACTTGGTATCTGTTCTCAGGTTTCCCCTTCCAAGTCACTGAAAACCTTATACAAAAAATTCTCTCTCAGTCAAAAATCATCATTCTATTGTGTCTAAAACAGGTTTTAAACAAACATGCCACAGCATTATCCTAATCTAGAAACTGGATCTAGATTAAAAAATAYCAGATTTTAAATTGAAATTCAGTTGTGAGTTATGAACTGACTGCAGATTTTCCAGAACATGACTGCTTACAACTCTCCAGACTCAGAGCAGAGAGGAAAAAGGACTTGTTTTCATCTCACTGTGAAACTGGGAGAGTAGCAAACAAAAGAGCAACCTTCACTATTTGAAAATGAAGAACAAAACCCCAACYTTCAGACTGATAAAACTGAAATCCTGTTCTACAATGCTGATGAAAACACAATGGTTAACAAATTGTCATGTTATCACAACACAGTAAAATAAGGTTATATTGCAATGCAGTAAAGTACTGAAAAAGTGTGTTTCTTCACTGCAATTTACATATAATCAGTTATTCAGAGTCTAGTAACTTGGTTCAAAAAGAGTTTAGAAGAGTTTGTATGGTCTTTGCAAATTTTGCATAATGTCATCATGTGAAAAGCTATGCCTGGTTTAAGACCCCACAGTCAATCTTCCTGAAGTCTGTGCTGTCTGCAGTTCTTCACACACCTACACTATAATTTTGTAGAACTGTTTGTATGTAGGGCTCTCCCTGTTGCACCTCAATCATTTTACAAAGATCAATACATTACTTTGGGGAATATATGAAGCTCTGACATCSCTTTAATCTCATTTTTCTAAGCAATGTAAATGATGACTGGCTAATCCATTTTCATACATTAAATCACATTCCTTACCCACAYGATAATTTTAATTGCTTTCTAGAATTGTTCAACCAACCTTGCAACATCCTTGCTCTAAACTGTCATAGTCAGCCCATTTCTGGTCCCAGCAGTGTTTGCTGGAGGTTGGAGTAGCTATGAATGTGAGCATCAGTTGTCAAATCAGCCACCTCTGTGTGTGTGTGTGAAACACAAACTAAATAGATGCAAACCCACCCATACATAAACCTCTAGTGAGAATTTCATTGCTTTGACAACAGGGGCATGATCTGGAGGCAGCGTGCCTCTGCTTGCCCCACCAAGGCAGAGGGAGCAGTGGAGCAGCAACAGTTCTTTTACCCTAAAGGTTAGTGAAGGGCAGAGAGGGTCAGAATCCTAAATCTTGCACTTTGAGCACAACAGAGAGATTATAAGAGACAAAGCAACTCACAAAAGACTTGGAAAGAAGGATAATTYTCTGCACCAGCTTGCACTTTGAAGCACACACTAAGCTGCTAAAGGATGCCACCACATATGTCTGGGGGCAACATGACTTTCTGACCTCATCTAGATGAACATAGGGGACGGGTAGACTGGGTATCAGGAAACAATTCTTCACAGAAAGGATTAYCCAGCACTGGAACAGGCTGCCCAGGGAAGGGGTTGATTCATCATCCTCAGACGTATTTAAATATACAGCACTTAGGGACATATAGTGGTGGACCCTGCATGGCTGAACTTGACAATCTTAAGAGTCTTTCCAATCTAAATGTTTCTGTGATTCTGTAATGTCTCCAGGACCTTCTTTGTGATCTCTGATCTTCCATGTTCTGCACATTGTCTGTTGTGCCTAGGAAGCCACAATATGAACACAGATCACACACAAATAAGCAAAGCTTGGAAGGAAGTGTAGAAGTCTGTACAAGGTATGGTGTTTGTGTGGTCCCTGCAAAGCCTTGTAATTCTGCCTGATGTTCTAAGAAGWCATTAAAGGCCACTGATGTGTTGTCAGATCACATTATCATACATAACTCCCCTTCAACATCTGTCAATTATAAATATATGATGACATGAACACCTCAACCAACCACACCTCTGTACTAAAAGAAAGAACAGAATTAACAGTAGTTCACCCCACTGAAATCCTACAATCCTAATCTTGATTTGTAATCAGCAGTACTGATGTCTTTCTATAGAAAACGCAGGCTAGTAGCATAATAAAAAAAAACCAAAAAAAAACTGTTCCAGGCATCCTAAATTTGGTCAGATAGCTTTAAGACTGACCCAGGCTGCTTGCAGTCAGAGGCATAGGGAAACAGCAGCTCTCAGCTCCTTGATTCAGGCTCACCATTACTCTGTTGTCGCAATGATGCAGCGTCAGGATTTAAGAGGGTGGGATGTGGGAAATGGAAC
>NW_026623720.1:506157-525917 GCF_030028575.1 Malurus melanocephalus | reverse complement strand
ACATAAAGCAGATTATAATAGGGATAGAAGGGAAACACATTTATTGTCTCTGTTAACAAATGAACAGAGAAATCCAACAGAATACAAACCTGGAATCAAATCTGGGTGTAAGCATGGAGGTGCCTCCCCGAACACACGCATCAACCATTCTGCCACTAGCTGGAGTGACAAAGCTGTTTTTGCTTGATCTGTTAAAGGGAAATAAATATCTTCTCATAAGATGATCTTTAACAAATGTACAAGCACTTTCAAAGGTTTGAAGAAGGTGACCACCATTAAACTCAGGGGTTATTATTAAACAGTGACTCCAAAAACTGGGGACAGCTGGTCCTCACAGGAGAGACAGCTGTCTGTCTTTCATTCACATAATTTTTTTCCTATAGCATGGCATAACTCTCCCCATTCCCACTACTGAACCAAAATYCATCCCAGCAAAGAGATATTTACACCCTCACTCTCCATTTCTGGAGATGAGACAGAGACAYCCCCATTACCTCTTGCTCAAGCGCTTCACTCTCGCTGAGGGAGGTCTTCTGGCCACGGGTGGTTTTTTGGTGGATGCTTTCACCTGAAGCACACATCACTCACTAGATCAGTTATTCCCCTCTCATGGGACAGCTGAGTCCACACAAACAGATGCTTCCACATAAAATATTTGGCTCAGCCCCTTTTCATGGCAAAAGAGCCCAGAACAAACAYCATTCAAGCCTTCATGACCTTCCCCCATCATTAGAATTCTCTGGGAAGCAACAGCTGTTTGAAGTCCCCCTCAGAGTACGCTGGACAGTCCTACCCATCAGCTCAGTCAGAAATTTATATCCTGAGGATAAAGACATCCCAGAAAATAGCTATTCACCTTGGTAGTTCTCGGATTCACATTCTCAGACTCTGGCTCTGAAGGACATTGGCTGTCAAGTCTGGATTTCTTTGGCAGAGGAAGCGATGGAGGCTCTCCTTCCTCAATGGCTTCAGCACTCCTTTTGGGTTTGTCCCCTAGAAAGAGAAGTGTTATCTAAGTAAATGATAACTTTGAATTATTATTTAGCAGGAGAGGCAAACAGCAAACAATTACAAGCATTTTTGGCAACAATTTGCTTTTGAAATCCAAATTCCAATGCAATCCTAATGGTTTACAGAGCACTATCTTGAATTAATTTGAATATCTTAACAAAATTAATTAGAGGTACTGCAGGTACTAACCTTTCTTGATGACTTCAAATGGGGCRTTGATAACTCCTGCTGTCAGCTTGTCTATTTCTGCTATTTCCAAGTCTGCCTAAAATTAAGAAMAGTTGTGTTGGCAGCACAGAGTTCTTGTAAGTCAAAGTTGTAGAGCAAATCCCCAATTATTTTGCAGCCAGGTCAGCTCCACGTTTSCTGCTGTGCTCAAGCTGGGCTCTTTCAAGTTATCCTGGGGATGACAGCGTGCCAGCTCAGGACTCAGTGCCWGGTTAGCAGTGCAGGTGTGCCGTGCCCATGCCCTGCTGCTCAACCAATTTGGAAATGCTTTAAATTACTGCAAAGTGTGTGTGCTCTCAGGGATTTGGGAGGGCAATCTAGCAGGTAAGGCAAGATCAACAGGGAGCAGCACGCAAGTCTCACGTTTGATACAACAGGCATCTCTTATTAAGTTTTAAATAAACGTTTGTGAAAATATTGGTTAAACTGTTTCCATTGTAATGCTCCGGTGAATTGTTCCAGCTTGAGGAGCCCCTGCAGCAGCGAGCTTTACCTTTGTGCTGGAAACTTACCATGGCCACCTCCTCCAGCGTTTTTCCACTTCCTTCCTTAGCTGGAGAGAAAACATTTCAGACARATCAGTACATGTCCGGGACAGCTCACACAGCACAGCAGAGCTGTCACCGTTGGGGTGCACACCCAGCGCAGAGAACAGGAGCAGGAGCCCTTAGGGATTGCGGGCACGGTAGATCTCAGCCGCTCCCGTGTTCCCGTTGGGGTTTATTATCCAAGGAGGAACGCGCTCCCCCAGCCCAGCCCAGCCCAGCCCAGCCCAGCCCAGCCCCGCATCTCCCGGCCCCGCTCCGCACCGAAGTACTCGAGCCAGTTCATCTGGCGGATCTCCACGGGCAGCCGCAGGATGGCCATGTCGTACAGGTTCTCCATCTCCTTCACCAGGCACTCCCCGTCCACCCTCATCTGCTCCAGCCGCCGGTTCACTGAGGGGGACAGGCGCCATTAGCCCAGGCCGCGAGCCCAGAGCCGCGCCGAGCCGAGCCCCTCTCCGCTCTGCTCCGCTCTCCTCTCCTTCCCCCGCTCCCGCTCCTACCATCGCGGTCGAAATCCTTGAGGAAGGCGGCGAGTTTCCTGCTGCGGGAGCTGGAGCCCTTTTTCCTGCCGGGAGCCATGGCGGCGCGGRCCGGGCCGTTCCTTGTGGCGGTTTGAGCCGCCCGCCGCCAGCGCCAGCCAATGGCGGGGCCGCGCGCGGTGATGACGTGAACAGAGCGCGCCGGGGTGATGGCGGCCATGGCGGCGATGGCGGGCGCGCTCCGGGCCTGGGCGGAGGCGGCGGCGCGGGCGGACACAGCAGCGAGAGAGGCTCTGACCGCCTGGAGCCCGCTGCTGGACGCTCTGGCCGCGCTGGCGGCGCAGATGCGGGCGGCGCGGAGGCTGCCGTGGGACGCGGCGCCGCTCGGTTCCTTCCCGGAGCTGCGGGCGCGGCTGTGGCGGAAGCAGCGCGGCGCGGCTGAGGCGCTGCTGGAGCAGCTCGGCGGGCGGCGGTGAGGAGGCGGTGAGGAGGCGGCCGGGGCTGGGCGGGCAGGTGCTGAGGGGGCCCGGCTGATGCCGCTGTGCCGCAGGGAGGAGCTCCGGGCCGTGCGGGACGCTGCCGGGGCCGCCGCCGCCGCTGTGCTGCGGTTGTACGAGGAGCAAGCGGCCGAGCTGGGGCTGGCGGTGGTTCTGCGGCGCGGCCCGCGCTGCCCATCGCTGGCCGACGTGTTGGAGGGGCTGCAGGACGTGGAGCGCTACTACCGGCACTTGTATCCTGCCCATGGGCTTTGGGCATCGCTGGGGGGGGCTCCGGGCATCGCTGGGGGGGCTCCGGGCAGAGCTGAGGGGGCTCCGGGCAACTCTCGGGGGTGCTGTTCGCTCGTTGTTGTCCTTACCGGGCACGAAGGTTCTTGGAGAGCAAGCTGCTCCTGCAGCGCCTTACCTGTGACAACCTGGCAGATGTGGAAGCCCTGCCACAGTCCTGGGAGAGGATTTTGGAGCGCTACAAAGRTGACGTCGTTCAAGGTAGTTCTGTGCACATCGATCTGAGGGTCTTTGCCAGGGCTCTGTGCTGATTTCCCGTGGGGGCAGCACCCAGGCCTGGCCGTGCTGGTCTCAGCAGCTGTGGGTGACCCTGCTCAGTTGATCTTTGTGATCTGTTCTGTGATTTTGGGCTGAAATCTTGCTTGAAAGTACTCACCATCACAYCTGGGCACAGCTGGAAGCAACACCCTCCCTCACAGTGTAGGCTCAGTGACCCATTTCACTGCTCAGTCAGTTTTACCTGTGCTTTATTAATTCCCTTTAGAAGCAGAGTGAATTTTTGGGAGTACACAATACAGGTGAGGTGCATTCAGCTGACAGGGTTGTTGTTTTCCCTCTGACACAGATACTCTCCTGAAGGTCTCGCTGTTTGTGGAGAACCATCGGGAGCTGAGCTGCTCACCTGGCTCCTGACAGGGCAGCAGGGACTGGCATTGACCAGCTTCTGGTGTGTCCTGGGGTGCTGCAGAGGGGTTGAGGAATTGAGAGAGCTCTCCTGGTGCCTTTTGGAACCTGAATGTGTTAATTCTTGGCCTCAGCAGGAAACACTTGGACTGTGCYATTTTCAAGTGGAAATGGCCTTGGTGTCTGAAGAAGAGGCTGAACCAAAAAAGTCGTGAGGGTGGAAGGGAATTTTCTCCAGGTGTGGGACTTGTCCTTTCCTTCTCCTGCCATGGATGTTTTGTATCATGAAAAAAATGTTGATACTTACTTACAYGAGATGCTGCAGATGTGAGTGTAACAGAGTCCTTCAGGCTGGTGCTATGAAAGATATTTGGTCTCTGTCCTTAGAACCAAAGAAGAGATGTCAGATTAGGGTTTATGAAGAGTGGTTACCTCATGTCYTTGAGCAGTGTGTTTGCATTCATCCCACCTGGGCATGGAGGAGGAGGGAGCAAATGAAAATGTGATTATAGAGGTGCATGGATGCCTGAGTTCTGACATGGGCCGTTTTCAAGGGTGTTACAGTACACTGCTTTGATACCTCTGATACTTCAGAGCCCACTGAAATCAGTCTTAAAACATCACTGTCTGGTAGCATCAGCTGCTGACAGGTCAGGGACACTTTTATTGGCCATAGCACTTATCCTCTGAATGTTCCTGGGAAGCGCTGGGGTGTTTGTCTCTAAATAACATATTTGTTAAGGAGCTGAAGCTTCTCAGAGAAAGCCAATAAAGAATTGCCTTGGACACGTTGTGGGTGTGTTTGTGCTGCYGTCTCTGTGTCTCCAACCTGGAGTGTCCCCGCGGCCACCTGAGGGCACTGCGTGACCAGAGAGTGGTGGTGGCAGGGAGCAGATGGGGGTGYGTGAGCAGATTGGGGTGCTTGGGGTGGGAGGGGGCTGGCTCAGGGTTGGGGCTGCCCGTGCTCCCATCAGGGATAGGAGCTTCACGGGGTAAAGCTTCACACACAATTCTGATTGCAARGAAAGGCACCTGCAGAGGAAAGCACTGTCCTACCCTGGTGCTGGATGTCCTGCCCAGTGGGGAGGTGAGGTGGGTTATGCTCCCACAGGGCTCTACAGCCTTTGCTCCTTACACAGAGTTTGAAGGGTGCTGAGGCTGATGGCTCAGGGTGGATTGGGGTGTCATCCTCACTCAGGGCTGGTTATATCATCCCAAAGCAGTAAATCATGGTGTGCTTGGATTGTCTTTACATGTGCGCACGCTATGCAACCCTTCAACGCCCTTCTTCTGTCAGCCTCTCTTCAGGACAGCTGCACAATGAACAAATGGATTTAAATCTTGGAAGATGTTCAGCACAGTTCAGTGGTGGCCCTTGTGCTTCTCCCAGATGTTTGGCCCCTGATACATGTCTTTGGGCTAACAACAGCCCAGCTAAAAGTGCTGAGGGAGCTTTCTGCATTGAAAGTGGCTGTGGCTGGACTGGCTGACTGAAATGGGGTGAAGGAGGTGCTCATTGAAGTTTTGGTGTGATTAATTGCTCTGTGCCKTTGCTGGTTGATGGGCTGTGTCATCAGTTGCGTTTGTCTGCTGGGTGTGAGTGAGTCTCTGCTTCAGGGTGCTCTAATTGGGATCAGCTGTGGGTTTGTTCCATTCCAGATCTGGATGTTCTGTGGGATGGCTACCAGGGACCCCATTGCTAAGGAAGACACAGTTCCTCACGTGTGCTGAGCTCCCTTCAGCCAGATTCACCCAGGAGTCACTTGGAGTTCGAGGGTTCCCCATGAACACTGCCAGGGTGGGCATTCAGCCTTTCAGTGTTGCTSTTGTCACAGGCAGGTGAAAAGCCCACTCCTGCTCCTCCTTGCCTGGTGGCTCAGTCAGACACGTGTGTGCAGCACAGGAATGTCTCTGGGTGCCACATTTCAGCACCTTCCTGAGTACAGGGACACGAGGGAGGTGGGTGACAGGTTGGGGATGCAGCCTGTGCCATACCTTGGTGGTGCTGTGGCTAAGGCAGCACTAAGGGCTCTGAGACCAACTGTAAAATTCATGTAACCATAAAAATAAATCCAAGTACCTTTATTTTTGGAGTAGAGCTCTTAAAATATTCTTGCATGGAGATCTGTCTTTGAGGAATGCAATAAAATGCAGTTAGCAGCTGGAGGTACCTTGTTAAAGGAAAATTGTCAGGAAACACAAAGCTCATGCTTTGATTTTCAGCTTTACCTCCTGCTAACTCCATTGGAAAACAGTTATTCTTCACTTACAGGGAAAGCAGAAACTAAATTCAGTTACTAAATTCAGATGCCCACAAACATTTATAAGGAGCATCTGACTTGTTTCTATTTGTTTTGTTTCCTCCCACAAGGGTRAGCATTGGCTTCTGGTGCAGCGAGGCCCTTGCAATTCTGTTCAGAAAGGGGGACCTGCTGTTGGTAACAACAGGCTTCCAAAAGAAGCCCAAAAGCTTTGCTTTGGCACAAGCTCATGGATTTGAAACAGATTCCAGAACTGAATGTATTACAAGAATCCACAGTTACRAAAAAGACAAAGGATTTGGCACCTGAACTGAAGTGTAAAGTGACTTGGAGGCAGAAATATGTGATAAAAAGCTTTGTGATTCATTTAATAAATCAAGCATGGGTTTTACAAGTCCCTATGGTTTTTGTGCTTATTCTTTGTTRCTTTCATCTTGGAGTGAAGCAGAACTCTTTGTGACTTTTCTGAGGGGCTGCCTGAGTACTTATCTGCTCYGAAATACAGCAAACATTTTCCATTCCCCGTTAGCTGGCTGCTTTGCTGTGTTCCCCACTCCTGGCTCTGTGTTTCTCTTGTACTTGTGGCTTTGTCACAGCTTTTGTCCTGTTGAGCAGTTGAGTTCAATGGGGGGCACAATCTGCTCATCCGATGGGGTGGGGTGATTTGGGCACATCTGGCCTGTGGCAGTGATGAGCTTTCCCACCAGGGACATGCTCAGCACGGGGCTCTTGTCTGCCCTTGCAAGGAGAGCCATGAGCAGCCACTGGGTGAGCTCTTTGCCACCGTGGTCTGGCCCCTGACCCCCTGCTCCCCACAAACCCTCTGAAGCTGCTTGTACTGGTGTGGACAGAGCCTGTTCCCACTGCCCGTCCTGCAGAGGTTTTATTTCAATCCTCCCTTCCTGCTTTTCCCCCCAACCCTTTCCCTCCTCCTGCCTCCTCCTGTGGACGCAGATCTGCAGTAGGTGTCTCCTGAACTTGCCTGAACTCCCTGTCCCAAGCATCTTCCTAATTCTTTCCAGATGTCCGGGAGCTTTTATGGTTAGCAGTTTTGCTCAAGTTCTTAATTCATCCTCTGAAAGAGCAAACATATTTCCTAGTATTATTTGAAAATTMAGACTGATCATGGCTTCCCAAGAGCTGCTGCTGCCTCCCAGTGAAACGTTTTAGGCACCACTACCGCCTTCCTCCCCTGAATCAGAGCACRACAGATATCCATAAATAGCACAGAAGTTTATTTTCCATAGTTGACAGCTCTGGAGCTGACTATGGAGTTTTGAAAACACTCCATACTGCACTTAGACCCAGCCAAGTGTCAGGTTGTTGGCTTGGACTTTCCCAGCTACAGCAGCATGGAGAAATTAGTGGATCCATCCAGTGTTCCTCTGWCTGGGAGCAAGAATGGAAAGCAAGTGGCTCTGCCCATCCTCTCATCTAGTTTCCAACAAAACTTTGTTTTTTGGGAGATGACTGTTGTTCAGGCAGGGCACATGATCAGTGTGCTGTTGCTCACACTGTGTGGGTGAGCTGTGCYGTGTCCTGGCTCTTGGCTGTGTGGAGCTGCTGCAGCCTCACAGGCTGGTTTGGTGCAATCCTCTGGGGACAYGGGCTGTCTGTCACCCCACAGCCAAATGAGACTGAATGTAGGATTGAAGCAATGCCTGAGCCAGTCTGCCTCTCCAGCACAGACTCTGGCTTGTGTGGAAGTCACATCTTGTGGCTCCCCATCTGTGTCCAGTAGCTTTTCATCCTTGCCCTACACTCTGTGTGCAGTGAGGCTTGCAGCAGGTTTTGGATATTGGAAAAAAACTTTGTGTTTTCAGCGAAACTTAGGAAATCACTGTCTTTTTTCTTGAATTTTAACTTATTTCAGGATTTCCCTCACATGGTGATTGCAAAACACCTGTAGTGGGAGAGAGCCAGGACCTTGCCTGGGTTCAGATTCTGGTTCTGGAATGGCTCTGTGCTGTTGGCACCTCGGGGTCCAGGACTGGGTGTGTGCTGGGAGGATGAACCTGCCCTGTTGCCCTGTGCTCCCACCATCTCCCCAGGTACCAGTGCCTCCCCACACATCAGAATGTGCAGAAATATTAAGCATATTTAATTTCCCAACAGAGCACTCTGAGATTCAGTTCCCCTCTGTCCTCCAGCGTGCCACAGCCACCTCCTCTCTGGGGCTGACACAGGATRGCTCCCTGTTCTCCCTGGTTCTTTTCTCCCCTGCTCAGACAATTTCTAGGCTGCTTGAGAAAGGCAGAATGAAGAACATCAAGCCAGTAAGTCTCCTAACCATTTTGCTATGTGAGGAATGAATCCAAGGGCCTTTGCACACTATTAATCTTTTCCAATTCCTAAGAAAGCAAATGATCTCCTCCTGCTCCCATAAATTCAACCTCTCTCTCCAGCTTCTCCCCTGGTGTTTGAACTGTTCGCCAAGAGCTTTATTAAAACCTACAAGATGCAGTTTTGTTCCTAGCTGAATCCCAAACAACTGTTCTAGGTGGAGAAGAAACATTTGGTGCTGTCAGCTTTAGAGCATTTTTGTGTGTAGTCCATGGCCACTTGTCAGCCAGGGACCAGCCTCAGCCCCWCACTGAGCCCAACAGGACCTTTGCTCTGCTGCCCTGAGGTCGGGGGATGAATTCAAGCTGGCCAAACCTCATGGCCTCACGTCATAGAGCCCTTGGCAATCACTCATATGGGGGCAGCAGAAGGGATGTTCCCCTGGATGCAGCATGGTCCAGTGGCACCTTGCCCTCCTGTGCCACACCCTGGCTAACATCTGCAGCTTGCCAGTGGCCCAGGGGACAAGCTGTGCTGGGCAGCTCCGGGTCTGGCAGCTTTCCTGTCACCCCCTCTCCTGCTCTGAGTGGAGAGGCTTCTGCTACAAACCCTCTGCCATCCCCTTGGCGTGACCTGGCCAGTGGCACTGCTGGGGGTGTGGGCAGCAGGTGGCAGTCCCCAGCTGTTGGTGTGAGCAGAGAAGCTGCAGCAGCTCCGGGGGTGCTGGGACAGCCCCAGTGGGGACATTGCAGGTGGGTGAACACCAGAGCACTGCCAGCTGCCGTGCGTCACCGCAGCTCCTTGGCACATCAYACAGTGTGTCACAGCCTTCTCCCTTTCGTTTCCTAACATTGCCTCAGTCTGAAACCCATCARCCAGTGCTGAGAGAAAACATTCACWGAGGGAGCCAAAGCAGAAGTGAGCAAAGCTGTTCTTTTGGCTGGGTTCCTCCAGCTCCTTGTGTCCCACTGCTTGGTTTGAGCAGGAGCCACCTCCTCCTGCCCCGTGCACCTGAGCCGTTGGGAGGGGACAGCAATCTGTGTGTGATTGTGTGAGGGAGAGCTCTTGTGGCTTTGCCAAGGAGGAACTCCCTTTCATAGCGCAGTTCTGGTACCTCTGCCCAAACTCCTGGCAAGTGCATTGAGGGCAGGTTGTGCGAGTGAGAGGACAAGGCTATGGAGCATGGCTTGCACAAGGAGTGTTTTTAAACTTCATAAATCCACTTGTGAATCAGACAGCAGGAGCAGGAGAAGGGAGAAGTTAGGGATAAGAAAGTTGGTATAGTTGTGCCCAGAGGAGCAGCTCTGGAACCCAGGAGCCTGCAGCTGCTCTGCTKGGGCACCTGAGGCAGCGACAGAAACTTCTGCTCATGAGGAACATGAACAGGAGCTCCTGAGCAGCACAAGCCCCATCTGGGGAGCCAAGAGCTCCTGTGGYCTCAAACCAAACCCTTGGCACAATGGGGTTTGTGCAGATGCCCCCCATCCTGTGCCATGTCATGCCTGGCAGCCGGGGTCCCCACACCCCCTGCCTGTGGCTCAGGAAGACAAGGAACCAGGCATGTGGAAAAAACCCAGAGGTGAATAATCCAGCCCAGCTTTTGCTGGACACAGCTCCCCCAGCTCTGAAAGGCTTTTTGGTCGGGTTTAATGAGATTAGTCTGTAAGCTCTGGAGATGTCAGCCTGCTGGCAGCTCCGTGTTCAGTAGTTCCTCATGCGCCAGGGAATGATGTTGCTCATTTCATTGGCCTTGACTCTGCTGGATCAGGCTCTTGCTCTGCTTCTCAATTAGCTGCATCTGCGTGGCAGTAACGAGCTGGAGGTCAGACAGCMCAGAGAGGGGTGCCGAAAAGTTCACTTGTGTGGAAGGGAGCTCGCCATGCTCCCCGTGCTGTGGATGCTGGGGCTCTGCACCCAACTTGACCCTGTTCTCCCTGGGAGAAAAGTGGGGAGGTCTGACCCCCCCTTATCACTGCAGCAGTGACACTGCACAGCTTGTTCTGCTGCTGGAGAGCCTGAAAGCTCCAGTCTGGGTCTGTGCTGACATTATTGAAGCTACTGGTAATAAAACATGTCACTACAGGGGCCAGGGCCACATCCGATCCTGCAAAGGGAAAGCAAAAATCCAAACAAAACCCCAAAACTTCCAAAAAGCTCTACCCAAGCRTATGCTGATGGGAGGGCTGGGTTTTTGGGGGTGCAAACACTGGCCCTGCCATGCTGCCATGATGAGAGGCATCTCCTGGCCCTGCTGTGCTGGGACAAGTGGCACGTGGGAGTCAAAAGCTTCCTGGTGCCACATCCTCAYGCATGTGCCGAACCCTCCCAGTGCAGGGAACTACAAATAAACGCTGTTGATGCCTCTGCCATCCCGTCAGGGATTAGGACATGCTGGAGCAATTTGCATGGGGATGAAACTTGGAAGAAACGGCAAAGCTGAGGGAATATGATATTATTTATTATTGCCAATTGCAAGGGAACAGCAGCAGMCTCCAAACTTGTATAACTCTGGAACATGACTATTATTAGAACGGAAAGTTAGCAAGCAATTAGCTAATTGCAATTCACATTGTCTGTTGGCAATTATRAGGAGAACAGTTATAAACCCCAACAGATGGAACTCAAATGGGTCAGTCTCTCTCTTTTTTTTTGTTTTATTAATTTCCATCCCCAAAAGGCATTTGCTGTGAGCTAAACTCAGGTTCTCACCAGCAGCCAGGCTGTGAGTCAGTGTGCAGCAGGGTCCYTGCAGGCCACTGTCCTGCACCCCAGCCTCGCAGGGACAGACCTTCCCACATGACACAGCTTTGAGGCCAGAGAGTTCAGCTAATAACACCGTGGTTTCCATAATTTTCTCTCTGTGGTGGTGTTTTTTTGGTAGCCATGGAAAAGTGGGGAGCAGAGAAATCCAGCTGCAATGTGCATTTCTTCTCACCCAGTTCTTCATCATGGTGCAACTTCAGGTAATGCCTTCTCTTCCCTCTTCAGCAGTGACACAAACTGATGGTGCCTCCCTGAGCACGATTTCTAAATCTTTTGAGATTATTTGAGGGATTTTCTTTCCCTGTTGAGGCTGAGTCAGAACAGGGATCTCTGCAAAGATGATCAGGGGAGGGAGCAGCTCCCACAGGGCAGATTGTCTCGTTGCTTTTGTTAGAAATGCTTGGGTGATGCAGCACCAGTGCATGACAGAAGGGTGGAACATGAGCCCTTGACTCGAGGGGTCACTCAGCACCTGRTTTACATGTCTGAATCAAACACTGTGACACTTTGCTGTCCTCTGCATGGGTTTTGTGCTCCTTGAGCTCAGAGTTCAAGGGATGCTGTGACAGGTGTCTGCTGAAAGGATGAGAAATCATCACTGACTTGTGCAGTGTTTGTCTGCTGAAGCATATCAGGGTCCAAGCTGTGCACACAGATCAGTCTGCCTTGSGCCAGAGGTGTACAGGGGGCACAAAAGGAAGCCTGAAGACTCTGAATGTTGCACCCTGGCACATGGCAGTCTGTTCCTTGGGTTTATAGTGCATGCAGGAGCGTGGCAGCAAAGCTGCTCTGACACATGAAAACTGATCTGCATTTCAGATTCCTGTTTGGAGCAGGGACAGATTTGGCCTTACAAGGARGCATCCCAGAAGTTATCACTAAAGAATCTAATATCAACATTCAGCTGCTCTGTGGCCATGGAAGGAGCTTTGCCCCTTATCCTTCCTGAGTGTTGGTGATGCCAATGACTACAGCAAAAGAACCCCCTTGTTTTGGGTCAGGGTGATACAGACACAGAGACACTTGGGTGATCTGAAACAGATTAAGCCCGGCAATTTGAATTTCATGAATAGCAATACAAACCCACTGCACACCTTTGGCTGATATTAAACAGGGGATGGGTTGGAATTCATCTCAGAGCAAATGCGTTCTAATGAAATGGAAACATCAGGTTTTACTTAGAATCCCCAGGTTTCCCATAGGACACGGTTTATGTAGTGCCCATTTATTAAAGACAAATGCTATCATTTGGAACATATCTCATGGAGAGCAGGGGACTGGCTGATGCAGTAACTGGAGATGGAGATTTGCATTTACAAGCCGTTGTTTTCAACAGGCTCTGCTTGTACCACCACGTGTGATGAAAGCTGCCAGGTGCCCCGGTGTCCTCGGGAGCCTCTGCTCCATCCTCCCACCGTGCACAGCCCCGGGAGGCCAGGCAAAACATGCTGGACTTTAATGTGTGCTTAACAGCAGGCAGAAAGATAACCCAGTTGTCTGGAGTCAGCACTCATGGGCTGAAATGAGCAGGTCTGGATGGGGGGTCTGGCTCTGGCCCCAGGTCTCTGCTCCAGGAATCCCCTGAAATCAGAGCAGCTGCTGCAGAGCATCTGCTGGGGCTGGAGGGGACCTTGGCCAAGGAGCAGCAGGGACAATGGTCCTCTCCTCTGCATATGTCACCTCCCTACAGGTCCTGAGGTTCTGTTGTCTCTGATCTGTGTCCTCACTCAAAAAGCCTCAGAGGGATGTGCCTTTTGGAGGGAGATCCTTTCTGGTTTAGCCTGTTCCTTTTGAAGCCCCCTGGTATCACTATCTACCAGCCTGATGTTCCTCTCCTTTCATGAGTCAGTGGTTCTGAACCACAGGACAAATGTTTGACAGTAGCAACTGCTGTTATGGTCGCATCCACAGGTATGTTTGGTTTGGTATTCACCTGGAAAGAAACAGTGTCCAGTCAATTAATTGCAAAAGCATATGTTGCCTTTCTGAAATCTTTCTGGATAGGTTCTGTCACCGTGACGTGCTGTTTTTAATTTTTGAGATCAGAAGTTCAGGACAGCCTGTCCTTCCTGGGCAGTAGCAGGTAAAAACACACACTTTGGGAAGCATAAATTCCACCCTGCTTGTAGGAGAACTTTCTGCCTTAATGCAGGATGACGTTTCCAACCATTTAATTTGAATAAAWTCCATTTTTATGCTCCATCCAGCTTTTAGTACATCAGCCAAAGCATTCATATGGGACAGGATGTAAGTCCTGCTTATGTTTCCCCTCCTGTGTGATCATTGGGGATCTGAAATCTGATGCTGCTGTTCCCTTTTCTTACAGAGCTCTCAGAGATCACCAGGTCATTCCTGGAGTCCTGTGAGAAGCCACAGATTCCTTGTGGGTAGAAAGCGGCTCTGGAGCAGGAGGATTTTGGGATTTGTGCCTGTTCCTCATGCTGGGTGCAGGGTGGGGAGGCAGATCCCAGGGCAGGGACTGTCAGGGAGGAGACACAGCCTGTGGCTCATGGAAGAATATTAACATTGCTCACCCAGTGAGCCCTGCAGCTATCGGGGAACCTCCTGTCACCACACAGCAGAGGAAAAGGTGTCGGGCTCAGAGCCATCACTCGGCATCCTTTAGTGAGAAAATCAAACCTTGTCCCACAAAACTGCCTGCTCCAGGTGTCTTGTTCCTGGGAATTTAGCTGGGGAAAGATGTCAGTTTGTGCTGAGCCTGYCTGGCCCCTGCAAAGAATGGAATAACCCCCCAAAAGGTGAATGGGATCAGATGAGGGATCTCCAAACTGCCTCATYCTCCCAGCTCCACATCTGGGAGGAGAGCAGGAGGGCAGGGAAGTGCAATCCCTTGYCTGTCTGTACTGCACAGGCAGGCTGGTGACAGCTCAGCAATGTAAATGATGCATAATAAGCCCTAAATAAAGTGTGAGGAACATGTTAGGGATCAGCAAATCCATTCTGACAAGAAGAAGCAAAGGAATGAAATCCCTTTTCCCAAACAGACTGCTAAATCATGGGCTAAATGCAATCTAGTCCCACTGAAAAATGGCTACTGAAGATTTATAGCTGGGGTCTCCCTGGTCTGATCCTTGGGGACACATGTGAGTGTGAACATGAGCACGGAGCCCTGGGGAGGAGGAGGAGGCTCGGGGGTGGGGGCATTTCCCCTCCTCGAAATGCTCAGGTTCCACTGAACTCACTTTGTCCACTCACATTTACAGCCAAGCCTGTCCCATTTCCCCRCATTCCCCCATCAGCCATTCATCATCTGCAAGGGGTGGCTGCAGCCAAATGTTCCCCTGACCTTCAACAGCCCTGTGAGCCTTTCTTCTCTGCTTAAGTGGGAGACTTAAGATAAGCCCAGAGTCTCTTAAACATGCCTGCTCCAAATAAACAGAGTGAGCTGATGGGTTCCAGGCTGTGCYGGCCAGCTGAAGGGAACCACCAGTTCTGTTGGTGCTGTGGGGTCACTTATCCTCACAGACACAGGCAGGGCAGAGAATTCACTCCAGCCCGTGCCAGCAGGGTGACTGGAGGCTGTGGTTAGAGAAAAACATCCCCAGGGCAATCTTGGAGCAGCCAGCAGTGCCAGGAGCCCACGGGAGTGGCTGTGGGACCGCACAGCTCCAGGGCTGCTCCKGGGGAATAAAAACAGCTCCATGCAAAGCGTGATCTGATCCAGTTTTGGCTCTGCACTGTTAATTTTCCATGGGTTTCTATGCCCACTGCCTCTGCTGAGCCACCTCCATCAGGTATACATATTTTCCAGGCAAAACGCAATTTTTGTCTCWGTGCCCATCCTGGGAGGTGCTGAGGCTGCTCCTGGGTGAGCTGCAGGGAAAGGTCCTTCCTGGACTTCATTGGCCCTGTGAGYCTTTAGGCAGTTGTTTTATGTTCTTTGTTGCCCTTTCATTTGAACAGGRGCCAGAAAGATGGGATGCAGATTGCAGGTGTGTTTCTGGCACCCCTTTCTGTTTGGGAGCTGCTGTTCCTGGTCTCTGTGRGCTGCAGTGAGGTTCTGTCACCATCCCCAGGTTTTGGCAGCCACAGTCCCCCCAGGGCTCTGCATTTTGGGTGCTGTGGGCCAGGCAGCTGTSCCGGGACACGGGGCTGCACTGACAGCATGAGATGCAGGCTCAGAGCTCAAGAGGCTGCCAGGACACCTCTCCAGATGCASATTGCCTCTTTGTTCCTCCGAAAACCGCAAAATAAAGTTTCTCTCTTCACAGTTCAGTGATGCCCAGACAAAGATGATGTGAAATCTGTGGGAAGACTTATTTTATTACGATATAGGAATGCACAGAACCAGATGTTTAAGCTTAGCTGTGGCTCCTCCATGTGAGCCCTGCTGTCCCTGCTTGCAGGGCAATCTACAGCAGTTTGAACGTGTTTGCTGCTGCACAGGTCTCCAGGAGCTGCTCAGACTCAGGGCTGATGCCACAGCAGGTCCCCTGTACCCATTTGAGCTGCAGGGCCTGGGACAGAGGTGGCAATGTCCCCACGGTATCACAGCAGGTGCCCCTGCAGTTTGCTCACACTCTGCAAACTCTTTTGGCAGGATCAGGGCATGCCAAGGAGAGTTGAGACCCCATTAAAGGACTTTTCAAACCTTCTATTAAAATACCTGTCATATTTTACACACTTCCAGAAATGGAGCAGAGTATTTTTACATGTCTGGGTAAGTGTGCTGTGCTGATTTTTGGATTTTTTTTCAATAAAACTTGGCCACTGACGGAAGCTGTGTTGTTTATTTGCGTCAACAGTGACAACCACATAAAGATGCCCTGAAGTTTCCTCTTAGTTTAGGATTTCTTCAGATTAAAATAAAGTCTGAACACTCATTGCTGTCCATGGTTTTTGTCCACACGGTGACTGCAGGAGCCGACCCCGCTCCCTGCAGGTGCTGCCCTGTGGGATCCAGGATGTTTTGCCTTTCTGCGGTCTCCTAAGACCAAACCCAGCTCCTGGTTTGCTTCTCCTCGGCTGAGTTTAGACRATCCCAGTCCCGGGCAGAGCTGTGTCCTGATGGGAGCTGTTTTGCAAGAGCCTGGGATCGCCTTCCCAGCCCGGCAGCCTCTGAGTCAACCCAGAGCTGCGGCTCCCCGGGCTGGAACAGGGAAGGAAGGCTCACACGCACCGCCAGCCTGGCAGCCTTCTTTGTTTCTCCAGCAGCCAGAATTTCATCTTTTCCACCTCCACGCTGCCAGCAGAGCCCTTATCCACTGCCCTGACACCTCCAGGGTTTATTTCCAGCTGAACCACGCTGCCTCCATGTGTGCTCCTGCTGCTGGTTATTGAGCTGGTGCTGTTGTTGGTTCTCCTGCCTCCATTCAGAAGTTGGCAGTCCTTAAAAGCTCATTCATCTTGGGAGCCTAGTGGCAATTACAGCCTGATCTCGCAAGGATGGGTTAACTCCTGCTCTCCCAAGGGGCAGCAGTCATGCCTGGTTCTGATTTACAGGATGCAGAAAATCCAGTGTGTTCCCCACACTGCTCACAGGAGACATGGAAAGGRGGAAAACAGTGAAAATTACCCGGAGGCAGGAGATCTGCTGGATTATTGTGACCTGCACAGAGCTGCAGGAATCCTGTCCCCTCCCCAGACAGTGACTGCAGGAAGGATGGGAGAGGGTGTGGGTGTTTGCCCAGCAGGCCTTGTAAAATTAAACTGTAAAATTTTAAATCTGATCACCACTTATTGCCGTCCCACCTGTCAACGTATTTCTGGCTATTGGAGAAGAATTGGCCAATGTTTGTGGAGAATTTCAGGAGGTTGTGGAGAATTCCCCAGGAGGTTTAGGCTGTGAGTGAGGAATAGCAATTCCCTTCCCAGAGAAGTGCAGGGCTCACACCAATTCCCCCGTTTGCAGTGACAGGAGGGGCTGCTCCCCTGCACATCATCACAGCTGAACAGAAAACTCCTGCAAATCAAACGATCTGAATTGGCCCTGGGTACAAAACTCCCAAAGCACATGGGTTATAATGACCAGGAAAGAGTGAGCTGAGGGTTTGTGGCCCCTGAGCAGATTTTGCAAATTCTCCTGCTCCAGAGGTTCCCTCCACTCAGAACTAGTTCCCTCCCAAGTCAGAACTAATGCTAAAAAAATATTTTTTATGCAAGATCGACTCTGAAGTGAAATAGAGAAACATGCAAAGGAATCTCAGTTGACCATTTGGCTCTGAAGCTCCTAAAGCTCGTTGCCATTTATCTCTGTTCAAAAGCATGCTTGAAAGACGAAATGGGAATCTTTTTTGGGGAGAGAATGGAGTGTGTTTGGCCCTCAAGTGAAATCGAGTACCAAAGCTAGGGGAAGCATATAAACACCAGAGAACAAATAAGCTTGCTCCATACCATACCTGAGATGAAGCTTGATTTTGGATGCAGAAATGTGTTTATTTTCTTGGAAAGAAGCAGGCTCTGGCCTTTCAGCTGTTACAGATTTCCTCCAGGGAACAATTTTCCTAGCAAACCTTGTTCCTTCTGTAGTCCTTTGTAGCAGCTCACCGAATCATGCTGCCTTTGCTTTAAAAATACATTTTCAAAGCCCATTAGCAAATTCACAGGTTTTTTTAATACACTGAGAATTAAAGTGAAAACATAAGACCCAGCAAATTATTTTCACTTTATATACAGCCTCCCCAGTAAACAAGTGTTGCAAGAGCCCGTGTGCTGCCGGCAGAGCGGAGGGATGGAGAACAGAATGYGGTCACATGTGGTTTTATTCAGAGAGTTATTTATATAATCTGAAGTATAGTAACAATGTCCTTGGATCCAGAGTCTCCCAGCTCCACAGTCCCTGCTGATGGTGCCTCTTGACTTTCCTGCTGTGTCTGGATGGACACAAAGTGGAGCTCCAAGTGCTTCACTTCCATGTGACACSGCTCTGTTCAAGATCCTTATTCCTGCAGGAGCTTGGATCTGCGGGGCTCCTGGGCACATTTCCAGAGCTGCATCTTGGCACTGTCACAGGACAGCATCCTGCATCCTGGTGCTTATTTGGTACATCCTCCTGCATCCTGGAGCCCTCCTGGTGCATCATCCTGCATCCTGGTGCTCACTTGGTACATCCTCCTGCATCCTGGAGCCCTCCTGGTACATCATCCTGCATCCTGGAGCTCTCCTGGTGCATCATCCTGCATCCTGGAGCTCTCCTGGTGCATCATTGTGTGTCCTGGTACTCCCCTGGCACATCATCCTGCATCCTGGAGCTCACTTGGTACATCCTCCTGCATTCTGGAGCTCTCCTGGTGCATCCTCCTGCATTCTGGAGCCCTCCTGCTGCACCATCGTGTGTCCTGGTACTCCCTTGGCACATCCTCCTGCATCCTGGAGCCCTTCTGGTGCATCATTGTGTGTCCTGGAGCTCACTTGGTGCATCATCCTGCATCCTGGAGCTCTCCTGGTGCATCATCCTGGAGCTCTGCTGGTGCATCATTGTGTGTCCTGGTACTCCCCTGGCACATCATCCTGCATCCTGGAGCGCTCCTGGTGCATCATCGTGTGTTCTGGTACTCCCCTGGCACATAATCGTGTATCCTGGTACCCACTTGGTGCATCCTCCTGCATCCTGGAGCTCTCCTGGTGCATCATTGTGTGTCCTGGTACTCCCCTGGCACATCATTCTGCATCCTGGTGCTCATTTGGTGCATCATCCTGGAGCTCTGCTGGTGCACCATCGTGTGTCCTGGTACTCCCCTGGTGCATCATCCCGTGCCCTGGTGCTCCACATGGATATTCAGCATCATCTGTGCCTGAGGCTGGGCAGGAGGTTGTGGTGAGAATGTCTGAAGGACACAGCATCCCAGGAGCCAGCATGGCCTCATCCTCCCTGCTCCTTACCTCCYTCTGCCTTCCCAAAGGCCCAGTTTTATTTCTGGAGATGTCCAAAAGCATCACCCTGTGTCCTTTCTTCCTCTGCAGCCCCTGGCACACGGCAGCTCATCTTCTGCCGTCCCAAATCCACCCCACAAAGCGATGGTCCCTGTTTCCCCCACACCCTCTCCTCCCAGGCTGGATCCAGGAGCACAGGGAAGGGCTCAGCTGTGCTCTGTGTCTGTGTCCCCTGTCCCTGGAGCCAGCACAGCAGCACTCTGGGCTCTCTGGGCACCATGGGCTACTCAACATTGCAGACTGTGGCACAGGAGGAGATCAGCTCAGGCCACAGCAAACCTGAGGCCGTCACCAAACACCTGATCCATTCCCTCTGAAGAAATGTCTTTAATCTTGCTGGCATTTGAGGTTATGGTCAGCCATTCTGCAGGCAGGTGAATGGAACTCTTTATTGTGGCTATTTGGTTATATCTTGGATAGCAATAGGGATTATCCTGCAGATTTCTGTGTCTCACTCAGAGCCCCCAGCATGTGTTTATAATTTTCTTCTCCCTTTCAGGCAATGCCAGCAATCTCCTGAAGTTCTTAAGTTGAACCTGTGAAATTTAATGACTGGACAGTGTATCTGACATATTCCTCTAAAATTCAAGTGTGCTTCTCATACTGATTTACGATCTTTTTTCTCCAGCAAAGTACCCACTGTATTTTATCTCTAGTATTTCTCATGTGATAGTGTGTCAGAAAAGAAGGTCAGGCATGATGCTGCTCTGAATTTCCAAGGAGCAGCAGTAGGTGGCTGGCTTGGATTTCTTTAGCCTGGCTGTGCTTGTTGGAACAGGCAAAGGCTTCTTCATGGCAGGGACAGTCAGGGGCAGGTCCTGCCCTTTGGGACAGGGACAGGGATGGGGACAGGGACAGGGACAGGGATAGGGATATGGATAGGGA
>NW_026623720.1:495811-505592 GCF_030028575.1 Malurus melanocephalus | reverse complement strand
GGACAGGGACAGGGACAGGGACAGGGACAGGGACAGGGACAGGGACAGGCTGGGGTCTGGGTGCTGGCACTTCCCAAACCCTCCTGTCCTATTTTGCTGGTGCCAGGCTGGTGCTGCACAGGCGTTGGTGCCACAGCTCAGCCATCCTGCTCCCCTCTGGGCTGCTTTTCTGTCACAAGCCAGGAGTTTAAAACTTGMAATAACCAAGGGTAATTGCCCAAATTGAGGGGGATGACGCTGTTTCTCTCACTGAGCCAAAAGAATGACAATTTATCATAAAAATCCTGTAGATTTTCCTGCACTCACACACACGCACTGCTCCTGTGGAGCTGGATGGATGATTTGGACACTCAAGTGTCCTCATAGCAGATTTTGGGGAATATTTTGTGTCAYGTTGACCCCTGGGGTGCACCCAAGGCCGGTGCCTGGTTGGTGTGGGGACAGCCAGCTTGGCTCCAGGGCCATGGAAGGCAGTGCTCAGCAGCAGGAGGGATGCTGAGCTCCCTAAATCTGTAATTGCAAATGTGGAGTTGTGGTATTAAGGGAATCCAATGAATCCACAGATTTCGTATCTCCGCTGACTCTCTGTGGCCCATAAACACTCTAAATACCGGTTTCTCTTGTCTGTGGCCAAGATTTAGCTCTTGGGTTTTTGAACAAGAACTGGCATCATCTGGCAGTGGATTTGAGGCTGTATGGAGTCATCAGCTCTGCTTCTCAAAAGCTTTTTTTCAAAAACAATTTCTCTCACTGAACCTTTCAGTGCTGCCCTCATGCCAGCACAGCCYYTCCCTGCTCCTGTTGCATCCCTGATCATCTCAGCCTTGCCTGGGGAGCATGGTGGAGCTCTCCCCTGGACACAGCAGTGACCATGAGTGTTTTAGGGTTCCTCTAGGGTTCCTCTGGTTCTTCCCAGCCAGGAATTGCCTGTGGATCACGGCTCTCCTGTGCTGAGGAGATGGGAGCAGGCTGGAGGAGATGGAAATGCCAAGGAAATGGAAATGCCAAGGAGGTGGAAATACCAAGGAAATGGAAATGGAAATGCCAAGGAGGTGGAAATGCCAAGGATGGAAATGCCAAGGAGGTGGAAATGCCAAGGATGGAAATGCCAACGAAATGGAAATGTCAAGGAGATGGAAATGCCAGGGAGAAGGAAATGCCAAGGAAATGGAAATGGAAATGCCAAGGAGATGGAAATGCCAAGGAAATGGAAATGGCAAGGAAGTGGAAGTGCCAAGGAGATGGAAATGCCAAGGAAATGGAAATGCCAAGACAAGGAGCTGCCCCAGGACATTGCACCAGCAGAGGGATTGCAGGAAGGATCCAGTAGCACCACCACACACCAGCGTGTGCTGGGAGGAGCTGGCAGAGAAATTTCTTTTCTTTTCAAGTGGTCATCCCACCCGTGTGTCTGCCATGGCAGAGTGCTTCCAGCTTTCAGAAGAAATGGCACAAGGAGATCCACTGCTGTTCCCTCCTCTGTGCCTTGGGGTGGGTTGTGGTGGGCACTGGCACTGCCACCATCCCTGCTCCTGTTAGGTGGTATGGGGGAACTGGTAGTGCCACCATCCCTGCTCCTGTCTGGTGGCACAGGGCACTGGTAGTGTCACCATCCCTGCTCCTGTCTGGCAGAGATGGGCACTGGTAATGCCATCATCCCTGCTCCTGTCTGGTGGCATAGGGCACTGGCAATGTCACCATCCCTGCTCCTTTGTGATGGCACAGGGCACTGGCACTGCCACCATCCCCACTCCTGTCTGACAGAGATGGGCACTGGCAGTGTCACCATCCCTGCTCCTGTTTGACTGCCGTGGGCGCTGGCACTGTCACCATCCCTGCCCCTGTCTGGTGGCCATGGGCACTGGTAATGCCATCATCCCTGCCCCTGTCTGGTGGCACAGGACACTGGCAGTGTCACCATCCCTGCTCCTGTCTGGCAGAGATGGGCACTGGTAATGCCACCATCCCGGCTCCTGTCTGGTGGCACAGGACACTGGCACTGTCACCATCCCTGCTCCTGTCTGATGGCACAGGGCACTGGCACTGTCACCATCCCTGCCCCTGTCTGGCAGTACAGAGCTCCTTCCATGCTTCTCCTGCACGTTTCTCCTGCCCTGACTCCCCGTGTCCTCTCCTCCTGCCCAGTGCCCGTGGCAGAGGGGGTGCTGCCACCTCCTACAGCTGCCCACCCTGTGCTCCCTGCCCAGTGCCCAACACCACAGCCCCAAACACCCTGGCACGGCCATCGAGCCCAGGACCCGGGGACAGCCAGGCTCTTTTCCAGCCCAGCAGAAGTCCACGGCTTGGCTCTCTGCTTCCTCCCATCTGCCCAAGTTTATTTTCCTTGTTTTCTGTTTATGAGCTAGGGGAGTATTGAATTTCCCGAAGTCTCTGCCATCCGTTGCCACAGGTCTCGCACACAAAGAYTCCCGCAATGCCAGGATCCAAGTTTTGCAATTGGACTGGTTCCCTTTCCCTTCAACCATTGTGGAAACAGCCTTTGTTTTGCTTCTGGATCTTGTTCCTCAGGCCCAAATCGAGGGCCGCTGTCCAAGCCTGCGTTTTTTGAAATCCGATTTTGCTGCTTTAATGAAAACAGCACTTTTTTTCAGGGGATGGGGCTGAGGTCCTTGAACGGTAGGACCTTTTCTGCAGGACTTGTGTATCTGCAAATCTGCCAGTTCCCTCCAAACAGCAGCAACAGGGCACAAATGCTCCTCAGGGAGCTGCTAAAAGAGAAAGCTGGYTCAGAATCTCCATCCCAACTGCAGATTGACAGCCAAGGTTGAACATTCTGTGCCCTCCAAGGGGTTGGGGAGCTTGGCAGGTGCAGGAGTGTCGCCACAATGTGCTGGGAGCAGCCTGCAGTGGTCACTGGGAACCTCTGTCATGCTCTGGCTCCTCTGCAGCCTCTCTGGCCCCAGGAATGTGGCTCATTTCACTGAATCACACTCTGCCTCCAGTGGGACATGCTTCTGCACCATGTCCTGGCAAAGGGCAGCCACGCTCCTCTGCTCCATGCACGGAAATCGCACCAACCTCAGCCTTTCCTGATGAAAACTCCATTTATTCCRGGCCTGTAGGAGAGGAATCCCCTCTAACTGCGTGCTCAGGCATGTGCTGTAACTGCCCTTTGTGTKTCAGAGCCAGGGAATGGTTCTGTAATCTCCCATTTTTATTTAATTGTAACGCCCCTGTCCCACTAACTGTTCCAGATGCTCTCATGGTTCCTAGCTCTGGGCTCTAAACATGCTGTTCTCCTCACCCTGGTCCCCGCCCTTCAAGCACAAACAATGGTTTTGCTGGTTTTTGAGCCTTTTTTTGTGCCAACGGGATGTGGGGAGAGAATCCCCTTCATGCCAAATTCAGTTGATAATAAAAAACAGGAAGGGAGCCGTATGCCAGCTTCAGAGGAGTGGGGCAGCCCGGGCTGCTCGCTGTGTTTTGTGGGTGTCACCATGGCCCAGCARCATCTGGGGGGTGAGGGGCAGGTGAGGGGATGCCCATGGGGCACAGGAGGATGGGGTTTCACTGAGGGATACRAGGGGAARGCTGCACACCCCAACAGCATCRCTGCCGTGGYCTCARCTGCACAGCCCAGCGAGTGTTGGCTGCTCCACTGAGCACAGAGACACTGTGGGGATCAGAAAGCCTCCAGGACCCTGTGCTGGGCAGAACCAGCACTGCCATTGTGCCTTGGGATGGGACTGAGGGCTCTGAGGATCCTGCATGTGGCCCAGAAGCTCTCAGTGCCAYCACCTGCACGTCACAGCCACTGCCTGGCAGCACTGGCGCCTTGATGGCCAGTTTTTAATAATGRCACAGACWYGGTTAAGGGGATAAAAAGGGTTTTACCTCGGGATTTGGGATCCCAGGTGCACAAATTGATGGCAGAATGCACACCTGTGTATAGCACGGGTACAAGTTTTATAGGTTTCAGGAATTAGCATATCTATCTAGGATTCCCCAATAAAAAACTTAACAAATGCAGTAATGTCCCCCTATTCTAATGAATCCTGGATGAGGYCAGAGCYCAGTTTACACAAGATATTMTGTAGAGAAGGCTTCACCCAAGGCTGGAGCTCGGGTTTAAGATAGCACAGGGCACACTGAGCCCTTCCTCAGGATGTTTGGTCTCTCTGCCCAGCAGAACTCCTAAACTGAGTTAGATAAACATGTGGGGTAAGGGGTGCATAGAGAGTACAGAAAGTGTAAAAAGGAAAAGCAAACTCATCAGGCATCACACCAGTGCCCTTTGCAGTGGCTGTGGGCAGCTGGCAAAGGCCAGGGACCCCTGAGCAGTCACTCCATCCTGCCCACAGCCACTGTCACCTTGGGATCYGTTATCCTTGTCCCCGTGCTGGTGGCACAGGTGGGCAGCAGCACCTGGGTAACTGGTGCCATCTCTGCCATCAGTGCTGGGGCCACATGGGGCCAGTGGCCAGAGGAAGGGGACTCTTTCTCCCAGGACAGATTGTTGCTCTGCTCTCTGCAGGTTCCCCCRTCTCCTCTTTTATCCCTTCTTTATATATATTTCAGAATGATATAAATTCTCCGCTATGGACCCCGCTGGGTGAGCACAAARGAGAACTTGCAGGCAGGCCCAAGAGAAAGGGAGGATAAAAAAAACCACAGGAGAAAATTAATAAAGCATTTGAGAAAGGGAGAGGATGCCTCGCTGGGAAAGTGTGTAGCACACAGGGCTCCCCAAAGCACATCAAAGCCTGACTCTGAAATTAGCCCAGCTGATGGGAATGTAAAGCAGGGTATTCTCCCACTGAGCCATGGATTGAGAGTCCCCCCACGGGCTGCGAGGCACTGACATTTGTATTTATCCAGGCTCGAAGCTCCATCAKGGAGCTTTTCAAAGGGCACTGCTGGGACCCAGCAGGCCTCCTCCCCAGCATGGCAAACATGGCACTTTTAATTACTGCTCTGTGCCGGCGCATGTGCCCGACCCCCACGCTAATTCTTGCTGCAATTACAGCGATCTAATTGAGTTTATTCACTCTCTGAAGCTTTTGTGTCTTTCTTCCTCGCACTCCCCTGCCGGTGAGAGCCCCATTGATGTGTAGGTAGGACGGGGCAGTGCCTGCTGCTGGCCCTGGGACCTGCTGGCCCCATTGTGTGTTGGAGTGGCCACGGCTGCTGGGAAATGCCAGATCCCCCCGAGGCAGCGCCCTGGTGACCCCACAGTTCCAAGCGTTTCACCGTGATGGGGCGTTTGGAGAAGAAATTTTACATTTTTATAGGAAAATTGCTTACAATTGAGGAGGAAATGATGCTGTGAAAGGGACAAATAGGCACTCAATGTGCAGGAGGACGTGTTCAACCCTAAAAGTGACCCTAAAAGTGCAAATGGGGAGAAGCAAGATACTCTTGGCCCCAAGACTCCAGAGATTGTGTCCCCATGTGTCCCTCACTCTCTGCAGGTGCTCGAGGGAGGGCTGAGACCCACCAGGTGCCCAACATGAAAATACCCTGTGTGCCCATCAGAGAGGGGTATTTCTCCCCCCTGGTTGAGCGTGGTTGTTCCCAGCAAACACCAGCTGTGCCATGAGTGGGTGCACAGCACCCTGTGCCCAGAAAATGCCCCTGGTGCCTAAAGAATGACCTCAATACAGCCCCAGCTGTGCCCTGCACCTGTGCCAGGTGTTGCAGGTGGAGCCAGGAGGGTCAGATCCACCTCAGAGCCATTGGGAGGAGCCCCTGGGTGCTTCCCCTCCAGATTTTTTGCTTCCCCTCCAGCTTTTCCTATACAATGGCAAACATTGATCTCTGCTGAAAACAACAAACCCATTTGTAAGCATCTATCGGAAATATTTTGACCAGAAAACAAATTAAAATCCACTTAATTTTTTTTTTTTAATCCCCTTAGCTTCTGAATCTCTTGGAAGTGAATTTTGCCTCTCTTTTCCATCACGCTCACCTGTTCTTCTAGTTTTTTCCCTTTTTGCTGTCTCTCTGGGTTACAGGGCCATGGTGGGAYGTGACACTCCATTCCCAGGGGCTGCTGCCACCGCTCACCACAGTGACCTCTTGCTTTTCCATCTTATTTGATTAACAACAAGGAAACTGAAACTTGGTGGTGCTTTAAATTAAAATCTTCTCATGCAATATGCGCTGAAGAAATGCTGAGCCTTCTACAGGGAAATTAACAGAGCTCCCACATGAGATGGGGCTTAGCTGGCACCCCTTTCCTGGGGGTTCCTGTAGGAAAAAACTCTTTTTGGAGAGCCTGGTGGGAACATCTGCCATGGTTTCTCTGGATGCTCTTCGAGAGGGAGCGAGGCAGACACATGGTGACTGGCACCCAGCCCAATGAGGGAGGAGGGGGAGGAATTAACTCTCATTTAAGTCCACTTTTGTTGTAAATAAACTATAATCACTTCAAACCTTTTGCTTAATCAGAAAAGGCTGCCGAACATTAAGTAAACCATCGGCAGGCTTGTCTTATTGCTGGATTAGAGATATTAAATGCCAGCAATACTTGGTTTTTTTTTTTAATCTGTCCCGCAGCTGCATTATTAAAACAAACACATTTGCAGACCTGCAAAAATCCAGAAATGAAAACAAAAGATGAGATTGAAGCTTTCCCAGAGGCGAGATCTGAAATCTGGATAATTTCAAAATCTACGTTTAGTCTCCATCTTTTGAACCAAATAATGGAGGGAAATGACACATGATAAAATTACCACTGGAATTAGCGGCACATTCTCTAACAGAGCCAGGTTAAGATTTAGGAATCCCTCAGCACAGAGACAACACCTCTGGAGCCCTCTCACTGCCCTGCCAGCATGCAGGACTCCTCTGCAGCCCCAGGTTTGCTCAAGAGAACAAACAGCTCTGGCTGTAGCAACAATGAATTTTTATTTTTTTTTTTTTCAGGAACTGATGGGTTTTCTGAAATCTCCACCTTCTGGATTCCAGTAAACAACCCCAGAGAGGCTCTTGCAGTTCATTAAATCTCACCTGTATTTGAAAAAAATGAAGGTTTCTGGTTATTTTGGTGGCAGAGAAAAGCTTGAAAGTGTGATGCCCAGGAGCCAGAGAACAGGGTATGCTCATCATTTACTCAAGATTTGAGCCCTTGTGCTGGCCAGGGAGCAGCTGCTGGTGCCAGGAGCTCCAGGAAGCCCCAGGGAGAGTGACCCAGTGTCTGCTGGGGCATTAAACCCCACTGCTGCACAAGTGCCCCCCAGAAAGGTGCTGGGGCCCCTGAGGATGAGGCATGGCCAGGAGCAGAGTGTTTGGAGCCCTGCCCTYGGCCAGGGTGTGAGCCAGCCCCTCCTTACCCCGCCAGAGTTACGCAGCCTCTGCCACCCTACCCACAGCTCTGGCATCCTTTTGTTCCTCCCTCCAGCCCTGGGGACAATAAAACTCAATTTTAAGGGGACCAGAGGAAGATGCCAGCTTGGCAGGGCTGGGCACACTGGGACGTGCTGCTGTCTCAGGACAGCAGAATTACAGTGAGCGTCTGTTGCTGACAGGGATGCCAGCCAGCAATTTATTTTCCACATTAATTTTGATTGTGAGTTCTTATATGGTTGCAGAGTCCAATTTTCACAAGGGAAATTTCCCCCCTAACATTGGACAACAAATCAGATTGACCTAAAGTTGTTCTTTCCTAAATTTCTTGTGGAATCTTGGCTGGATACGTGTTGTCTCAAACGCAATTACACTGTCATAAATAATTTTCCACCTCTTTTTTCCGTCTCAACCATCCCGCTCCCCTGCGGTCGGTGGAAATTTCCCCCTTTTATTAGGTTAGACTCATTGGCACTGAGAAAAAACTGTGCTCATGGCATCATTGTCTGCTCTGAGCCAAATCCTTGGAGATTTCCCTCCCACCAACACAAAAGCTGGGGCCAGGGCTGGATAACGGAGCCTGTAGCCGGGTGACGAGCTGCCACCCTTCCATGAGCTTTGGGTCCCTCTGTCCCAACTGAAAAAACCCCAAAAGAGTGTTACCCACACAAAACTCGGGGTCAAAACTGTGTATTCTTCTGGACAAACTGCTCTGGCTGCAGTGGGATGCTGGTGAGGGTTATCAGCTCTCCAGGTTTTGTCCAAAATGCACCCTTTGCTCAGCTTTCCCTGTGCCGGTGCCAGCGAGTGTGGCTCAGTTTCCCCAGACAAAGGGAGTTGTGACTAACAGCTGCCACATGTGGACGTGTCCCTCTGCTCTTTGGTACTGGGCTGTGCTCGGTTTTACTGTGCTGCATCCCCAAACCACTTCACAGAGCAGCCTAATTGGAATCATGGGTGCAGAGCCGTGCGGGGAGGGAAAGCTCTTTGAGCCCTGCAGAGAGAGAGGGGGTCGTGCTCCGTCACACCCAGGCCAAGTCTGAGCACATTCCATTAATTCTGCCCCTTAAAAGGCTGGCAAACAATTTTCAAGGGTTATTAAAAGTGTTATGGTTCCTCAACACTCTTTGTTGCTGGGATGAGCAGCGGGAGCTGGGGCAGGCACAGAGCAGGGTGGTTATGGGGGGACAGTGCAGGCTGTGGTGGCCCAGGTTTATCCCTGACCATGACCCCAGCCCCTGCTCATCCCAATCCTGAGGACACTGCCTCTGCCACCACATGAAGCAGGAAGGACTGACCCAGCCCTCTGTGCCTGTTTCCTGGCACTCTGCAGGGCGCTRGCAGGGCGTCTCAGGCCACAGAGCCCGTTTTGCAATGCTGCAGTAAAGCCTCAAACACTTGGATGTATCTTCTGCTGCAAAAAAAGTTTGTTTCTTGACACTTCAGTGCCTTCCCGGTGATGAGACTGTCTCGGTCTGGCCTGATGGGGTTCTGGTTTCTGTCTGAATGAGGAGTGCTCATCCTCCTCCTGCCCCCGTGACTGCGTGTTTTGAATTAAATCCTATCAGAGACGTTCAGGAAAGTGCGAAGTGATTTTTATTTAGAGGATGAAAAGGTTCAAGGGAAATAGAAATTTGATGAAATTGCTCTGTCCAATATTAGCAACTGGTTCACAGGAAAGYAGAGAGGAGTCTGCAGCCCCAGTGTGAATGCAGCCAGGAGTGAGAGCCACATTACTCACTGAGTGGAAAGTGCAGGTAAAGCCCAAGCCCTGGCTCCACATGTGGTAGTGATTTGGGCAGATCCTCTGTCAGAGTGGCTGACATCATGGCAAGAGGTATTTACAGCCAACAAGGAGAGCTCCGTGCAGACCTTGACTCCCCCCCACCCCCCATTTTTTTTTTTTTGTTTTATTCTGAGCTGTTATTATAAAGTATTATTTATGAAGTGGTGAGAGCATGAGCAGCATAACCCTGCCAAACTTAAAGCACTTTTCATTTAACAGAATGAAAATTATTTTAACATGAGTATCTGAAGGAAAGATCCTCAGATTCTGGACAGCTTTATGGAGGCAGGCTATAAATTCTGAGCTCACAAAAACTATTTTTCTCACCAATAGGCTCCTCTTTACCTCTGAAAGCTCATTTTCAATGAACACAAGCTGACTCCTCAGCAGCCTCAGGAGGAGGATGTTCACAGCTATCACTTTATCTAAGCTGTGTGACCTGGGGATCATCCCAGTGAGGTGTTTGGGACATATTTCTGTGGGCTCAGTGGGACAGAAACCTGCTCCAAGAGGGCAGTGAGAGGCACCAGTGACCACTCCCTGGGGTCTGTGTCCCGTTTCTCATGCATGCTCTGCTGTCAGCAGTGATGGACTTGCCCCTGGTGTGGGAGCATCCATCCCATCCCATCCCATCGCATCCCATCGCATCCCATCGCATCGCATCCCATCCCATCCCATCCCATCCCA
>NW_026623720.1:484802-495289 GCF_030028575.1 Malurus melanocephalus | reverse complement strand
GCATCCTTGAAAAAAGCAAATTAGAATATAGAATTAATAACGCAAGTAGCTAAAAATTACAAGCATTACTAATACTATAGCTTTTACAAACTCACCAATTATATTCTAATTACTAATTAAACAGCTGTCTCTTAACCAATTATGTTTAACACAAATGTATACTCTAATTACTAAAGTAAATAAAAGAAACTTATCCCACAATAAAATTCTTCTTTCTTTCTATTTTTTCACCCACTTTTTATATATTTTTATATCTATTCCTTTTTATCACTGTTTAACCAGAACAACAAGAGTGGGGTTGTTTTCTTTCTCACATAGCTCAGAATGCCAGTTGCCATCATATAATTTTCGTTTGCAATCTCGTGTCAGCTCAGAATGCTACTGAAATGTGTCCTCCCCTCAGACGAGGGCTGTAGGGAAACCACAARCTTTTTGAAATTCAAAATGGGTAAGCAACAGAATTATGAAACCGCAGGAAATGAAATGAGCAATTCTCSATGTTCATGCTTTTCCCCTCAGCTTCTCCATTGCTCCTAGAAAAATGTGCATTAAGTGGGGTGTTAGCAAATGCTTCCTGTCCTGCAGAAAGAWTCCCAGCGTTCTGTGTGTGGAGYGAGGGGAAGGATGGAGGGATGAGCTGTGGAGGGTAAMGMTGACTCAYTGTGACAAACACCACAAATKMAAGAATTCATCAGGTCCACTGGGCAGCAGATGACAAGGGACCCCCGTGGTGACAATAGGCAGTGACATTTGTGACCCACAGCACACACACAGTGCTGGCAGCCCGGCTGTGCAGGGAGCACAGCTCACTGTCTGCTCACACAGGGTGCAGGACAGTCCTGTGCCATGCTCTCTGGGTCACTGCTGGACTGGCACTGGACAGGGGGCTGCTCTCCTGATCAGAGGGGTGTTGATCCTTCCCGACCTGGTGGGGGGAAAGCTGCCCTTTTTGGAACCATTAGGCAGTGTGAAGCAATGGGATGGGTACAGCGTGGCCCACAGCACATCCCCTGCCCATGATGTGGAGTCCTGGAATCCTCCATCCTCCCTACACTCTTCCTCACAGGGGAAGTGCAAACCAGCTGGTGCTGCTCTATGGCTGCTTTGGTTTGTGTGTCACTGATGACACGTTTATGGGGTGCCATGCCAGGGCAAAGGCCCCCGAGGCCGAGAGGCGTCAGCATTTCCCTGTCCACAGAACAAACCAGTGCGTGAATGGCCAGAAGCTGGAGGTGTGAAAATCGAGCCAAATTTGCACAATTCTTGCAGCCATCAGTGACCAGAGCAGCTCCAGCCCTGCAATCTCCTCAGCAGGTGCAGCTCTGTGGCTCCAGAGCAGCAGATCCACTCCTCACGTGTGGACAAACTGGCAGGGGCTGCTGGCAATCCTTCCCACATTTCATCTCACTTATGGACTGGCAGAGGGTGAAGGCACTCTGAATCCTTTCTGGAGCAGCCCAGCCCGAGCAGTGCCCTGGGGAAGGTTCTGTGCCCTTGGAGGGATCTCACAGTCCATGGAGAGTGAAGCAGCAGCTCCCTGCACACCACAGAGCAGCAGGAGAGCAGCTGCCTGCACACCACGCTGCTGGCTCCASTGGGGTGTCCTGGTGCCTCCAGTGAGCTGTGAGTCTCCAGGATTTCCCCAAGACATGTCAAGGGACAGYGCAGAAAATGATGCTTTTCAATAACAAGGAAATATTCCATGAATGAAACCAGATCTGTTTATTTTGAGTTCACTGTTGCAAATCATTGCAAAGAGAACTCAGTSCTACAGAATAGATCCAACGTGGATGTGAACCACATGAGGTGCAGGTTTGATCCAGCACAGAAACTTTTTTGAATCGGCTTTTTTTTTTAAACCTAATTTCTTATTGAAACAATGTGGTTTGCATTAAGGTTTTGATGTTTTGTTTTAAAACCACACATCTAATTTTAAATGTTTAAGGCTTATAAATAATACAGTAATTTTGATGCAGCCAAAGAAGATCTCATGCGAGAAACAGATAAATCAGTAAATCAGTACCTCATTTACATGTTTAACATGTGCCACATTTCATTCCCCATCCTCCTTGGATGGGACTCAAAGGGACTCTCCAAAGAATTTGCTCCCACATCCTTACTTCATCCTGAGATAGAAACAAATTCCAGTTTGGAAAAAAAACAGCCTTTATCACAGATGTCAGCAATTAAATTGTCCATTAAATAAAACATTCGCTCACCTTATTTTTTCCCTTTTCTCATTTGCTAAGATGAGAAGTATTTCCCTCCACAGCTGCATTCCTCTGGGAAGGTTCCCCAGCCCATCCCTGGGGATCAGAGCTCTCATGAGGGAGCCAGAGCTGCTCCATGGGGCAGAACTGCAGAGCCCATCACCCTCCCGTGGGGTCTGCCTGGGGTCCTGGCAGCAGTGACACAATGGGAAATCCTCTGTGAGCGATGTTGGGACACCCTGGGGGCCATCACCTCCTCCWYCAGGGCCACYTTTGGCCACCCTGGAGCTCCCTGGRGGACAGACAAGGCACATACAAAACCTTTTGGGAAGTAAAGAACAAGCTGAGGCTGCTCAGAGTGCCACACATCCCTCTGCTTTCAGTGCCTGCTCCTCTGCTCTCCATGGCTGTCCCCATGTCCCTCTGTGCCTGTCCCTCCCTGGCAAGGCCACCCACGCCAGCGCTGCTGCCACAGCGATGCTCGGTGCTGCCTGTGCTTGCACCTGTCCTCAGCCAGATGATAATCACACCAAATTAACTCATTTCCTCCTGCTTCCCCTCAGGAGAGCTYCTGCCTCCTGCAGAAGGATTAATTCCAGTAATTAATTCAGCCACTCTAGCCATGAACAGAGAATGCCCCAATTACTGTCTCTCCTCCTGTGGTGTCMCAGCGAAATCTCATTAGCACTTGCACACAGCCAGAACGCACTAACGGGGGTGTCAGATGTGTTAATGGAAAACACTTTCCTTTATCCTTTGGCAAATCTAGCTGTTTCCACCAAAGAAGTGTGGAATTTGATCGGGAAGRGTCTGCATGGCCAGGCTTTGGGGTGGTGAGGTGTAAAAAGGGAACAGAGCTCGGCATTGCCCTGTCCTGGGCTCACCCAGCACCCCTGTCTGCACTCCTCATCGCTGCTATTGGATTTGTGCAAGGTGCAGGGACCTAAATCTTGAGCTGTTTTATCAGCTGATGTGAATCTGTGCAGCTCTCAGCTACGTGAGCTGCACCCTGTTTGCTGAAAGGGCTGGTGGCCAGGGGAAGGTGTGGCAGGAGCCCCAGGGGCCGTGGCACATCGCTGCCACCCAGGGCTGGCCCAGGGCCAGTGACTGTCCCAGGGSTGCTGTGGTGGTGGAGAGCCCAGCCATCCTCCTCTGCCCATCCTGCTTGTGGGCATGCCTCCATCAGGCCTGCTGCAAGGGTTAAAAGCATTCTTGATCTGACCCCAGTGCAGGTCTGAATTAGAAATAAATGAAAAAAGGAGAGAAGACAAAACTATCATTTGGCTTTTATTAAAGTTTCAGGAGGGATACAGGCCAATAATTCCTTTTTATTGATAAAAGTACCATTAAACAATGCATTCCTCCATCCCTTTCCACTTTTGGCTGTGAGGTGCCTGGCACTGATGGGCAGAAGAATGCGTTCTCCCTCTGGGAGCATTTGGGGCTGGGGTGCCCCATACCTGCCAAGGGCTGCTCACCCGTGGGCACGGCACAGGGAGCGCTGGGAGAACAAGAAATCACGTCAGGACAGTGCCTCTTGGCACCGGTTCCACAGGGATGCTGCAGCCCTGACCAAAAARATACTGTTTGTTTGGTTTGGCAGGGAAAACTGCTTCTCTTCCGCTATTTATTGACATATGAATCAGAGCTGGCACTGGAGCGAGGACTCCACAGTTGTGTACAAGCACGAGAGCGTGTGTCAGGCAGCGCAGTGAAAGCTGCAGTAATGAGCCCATTAATCATGCWGCTCCCAGGCAGGGAAAGCCCACAGTCCCCGGTGCGTGCGTGGGACACGGCAAAGGGAGCCCGGCACTGCTGCTGCGCTGCCTGCACGCTCCCAACCCCGGCAGAGCTGCTGGGAACTCGTGTCACTGCTCCCCATCACTGCCCTGCCATGGCCCAGGGGTGCCAGCACAGCCCCAGCCTGGCACTGGCACCAGAGATGTCCCCTGCCCGGGTGTGTGGGTGCCTGGCTGCGGGGCTCGGCGTGCTGCATCCTCCAGGGCTGCTCTGAACGAGCCAAGGGCTGAGCCAAGGTAGCCCTGACCCACCTGGTGAGACACTGCCACGATCCTGGTGCTGCTCTGACCCACCTGGTGAGACACTGGCACAATTCTGGTGCTGCTCTGACCTCCTTAAGGGCCAAGCCAAGGTACCCCTGACCTCCCAGGTGAGATCCTGGTGCTCCCCTGACCTCCCAGGTGAGACACTGCACGATCCTGGTGTTCCTGTGACTCCCAGATGAGATCCTGGTGCTCCTCTGACCTGCCTGGTGGGATCCTGGTGCTCCTCTGACCTCCCTAAGGACTGAGCTGAGGTACCCCTGACCCACCTGGTGAGACACTGGCACAATCCTGGTGCTCCTCTGATTCCCAGGTGAGACACTGGCACGATTCTGGTGCTGCTCTGACCTCCTAGGTGAGATCCTAGTGCTCCTCTGACCTCCCAGGTGAGACATTGGCACGATCCTGGTGTTCCTCTGACTCCCAGATGAGATACTGGTGCTCCTCTGACCTGCCTGGTGAGATCCTGGTGCTCCTCTGACCTCCCTAAGGACTGAGCCAAGGTACCCCTGACCCACCTGATGAGACACTGGCACAATCCTGGTGCTCCCCTGGCCTCCCAGGTGAGATCCTGGTGCTTCTGTCACCTCCCCAAGGGCTGAGCCAAGGTACCCCTGGCCCACCTGACATGATCCTGGTGCTCCCCCTGCGCTTCCATTCCCAGTTTCAACTCACCCAGCTCACCTGGGTCCACATCCACAGCTCTGGATCACCCTTTCTGCTTCCACGTGCCCATGARCTCCTCGCCTCTGCCTCCACCACTGCTCTGCCCGTTCAGAACTAGCAGGACAGCTAGTAAAAAATCCAGCATTTTTTATTCAGGATTAATAGACACTTTTAGTCATTATTTTTCACAACTTGAGGGGATTTATTTTGTTTGATCCTGTGATATAAAATCTTCCCCTCCAGGGAAATTCCCACTGAAAGTACTAACCTAAATAAGAAGTTTTCTTGTAAAATCTCAGAAGGAACTTTCTTTTGAAATTGATGACACTTCAGAGAGAGTTTGCAATGAGTTTTACTTTGAGTGCAACACAGCTTGATCTTAATTATGGAGCTGTCCCTGCTGCTTTGTTAAACAGATAAATAACAATAAGAAGCAGATTTGCTTAATGTCACTGCAGAGTTTGTGGGCCAAGTTCAGTACGTTGAGTGCTGCACCAGTGTCTGTGCTGACACTTCAAACCGGATAAATGACGACAGACACGATGTGGGGGACATGGTGCYGGTGGCTCATCCTTCCCCCATGAGGTCTGCAGGAGCTGCTGCTGGCAGCTGTGCCTCACAAAGTGGGTACACATTTCGCTGCATTTCTGCAAGCTGGTCTGTAACCCAAACCAGGCCACACGCAGCACAGGAAAGCTGAACTCCTCACGACACAAAAAAACCCTCTTTTTTTGTGTCTGCCCCGTGCCAGCAGCAAGACTGACCTCTCCTCCGGGCAGCAGCAGCTCTGGTGCTGCTGGGTATCAATAAACTGCTGGAGGAGATTGGTGAAATCAGGAAAACACCAGAGCGTGAGCGCTGCGCTGGGTCACTCATCAGCAGCCTCTTGGCAAASGGAGCAGCCAGCKCAGTGTGGATTTCATTTGCAAAAGCAGAGCCCCAGCACAACTGCTCGTAATTTGGTCGGGGTGAATGAAGTGAGATCCTGCTCTGCTGAGCTGCAGTCGCACCAGGAGAGCGCCGTGCTGAGTGCTGTGCCCGTGGTCTGGCTGGGATCAGGGCTCAGCTCTGCCTCAGTGGCCTCGTACAACCCCAGCTCACCACTCATAGCCCGTCCTGCCTGCTCCATTTGGGGCTCCTGGTGCACATCTCCCTCTCTGGCTGCAGAGTTGTGTCCTGGGATGGAGGATATGGACAAAGGGACAACGAGGGGGTTGGCATCTGCAGCACTGCACTGGCCCAGCACCTGCCCTCCCATCCAAGAACCAGCCAAATGCCTTCACTGCWGCTTGTCTTCTAGATATTCTGATTGGAACAATGAAGCTGATTAATGCAAAACAGAGATGAAATTCAGAGAGAGGAGGGGGAGGATGAAAAGCATCCATTACCCCAAAGCTTCCCAGGATTTCAGTCACAACAACCTGCTGGGCACTCCTGCCTTGAGTGCCAGGTGTGACAGGGTGTGAGGGCAGACCATGCACCAGGGTCTCTGCTGACAACAACATTTTGTGTTTGRTTTTACTACAGCAAGCACTGCCACGAGGTCTGTGCTCTAAGAGAGTGCAGGATATGGCAGAGAWGCAGCCAAGAGCATAAAGTGAAGAAGACACGTGAGACAGAGAAAACCACCCATTTCTGATCTCATTCTTGGAGCCAGCGCAAAACCACTCCAATCTTAGCATATAAATTAACTGATAAATTAAACATGAATTTTAAGTTGATGATGTCCCTTTAAATAAACAACAACATGGGTATCTTGCTYGCAATCAGCTCCTGATCAATTATCTGTGTTTTCACCAACGTGCTATTGCAGAGTGTCTGCAGTTCCTTCCTGCACTGCCGCATCCTGAATCAAAGAAACCTTTCACACGAACATCACGGCTGAAAACAATGGAACTGAGCACCACTTCTTCAACTTAAATTGCTAACAGACCACAAAATTAAATAGATTTTTTTTTTTCCATCAGAGAGCTCTGGGCAGCAGAGTCAATCATGAGGGACCTAGTAACATCTCTGAGTAAATGCTCAGGAGGTGGATCTTACTCATCCCGAAGCTCTTGCTCAGGAATTGAGGAGCTGYRGCAAACAAACCCCAAARGTGCYRTGTGTCCAGTGWTYTTTTAAGGATATTTCACCTCAAAACAGCCTTGGTGAAGGCTGGACAGCCCTCCCAACCCTGTGGGGCTGGAGGTGCTGGCACTGTTCCCCCGAATCACCGACAGAGACCACGGGAGGGGCTGGGAGGTGACATTACTGCAGTGCCTGGAGGTCCCAGGGGACCCTGTGGTGGTGGCAGCACCCACAGTTGGCCCAGCATCTGGGTGTGGCTGGATCCTGAGGACTGAGGGCTTTTCTGTCAATCTTTGGTCCTAAATTTCAAAATAAAAAAGAAGTTGAGCAAAATTTATCCTTCCCATCTGAATTACTYTCTTGGCAAAAGTATGAGCTGTGTGACAGCTGCTACTTCAGACACTAAAAATGCTCATTCATCACAGAAAATAAAACCCCTCGTTGCTGTTCAGCCGAGAGCCCATGTAATCACCATGTAACTGAATTAGAAATGGGTAACTTCGCTCAGCTTCAGTTTCACACGATCCAGACAAGACCTGCTTGTTTGACTCCTCTGGGAACTGCACTTTATTACAGCCTCAAAAGTTCAATAATGTTCAGAAAAAAAGCGCTAACTTTTATGACCTCAGCCAGCGCCCACCACGCCTTGTGTCATGTAACATTTATATTCTGWGTTTCCAACACCAGCATGAGGCTCTTTGAACCCAGGCTTAGCTGATTTTCTCATTGCTGGGATTGGCTTTTTACTGCTTAACTGGAGGTGTAATGTCCAGGATCTGGGGTGCAATGTCCAGGACAGGGGGTGTGACAGCCAGGATCTGGTGTGCAATGCCAAAGAGCTCTGAGAGCAGTGCTCAGGAATTGGAGGTGTGATGCCAAGGGTTTGGGGGTGCCCTGACCAGGATCTGCTGTGCAATGCCAAAGAGCTGTGAGAGCAGCACCCAAGAACTGGGGGTGCGATGCCAAGGGTTTGGGGGTGCCCTGAGCAGGATTTGGGGTGCAATGCCCAGGACAGGGGGCTGTCCAGCATGCAGGGGTTCAGGGCTGTGGCCTCCCCACTGGGCTGAACCGATTGACAGCAGCTGTGGAGGCTCCGGCTCCGCGTGTCCGTGGTGGCTCCGCGCCCCGCGGGGAGCTTTGCGCAAGGCGATCTGCTGTCAGGATTTGCACATAAGTCACAGGGCTTAACCGAAATCCAATTTGCCGCAGAGGAGTGTTGGTTTAGATTATGGAAGAACAATTCACTTGTGGGTGTGCTGGGAGGGGAGCAGGGAGGGGAGCGGGGAGGGCAGGGGACTGGGGGGGCCCTTCCCTGCCATCACCAGGTTTGGTGGAGACTCACTGAGCCTGAATGAAAACAAATGTAAAACTGATAGGTACATTTGTAACCCATTACCAAGCTGGCTTTATGAAACCCTAAACTTGCTGGCAAGCGGAGGGAGGTGGCGGCTTCCAAAATATTTTTTCTTAAATGGGAAAGTTGCTTCAGATTTTGCTGGTTCTCCTGCAGGCKCTTGGCTGAGCCCCCACACCTGGACCCCGGCTGCACCTCGCTGGAATCACCTGAGACAGCCCTTCCAAASCCCTGGTGATGTGTGGGTGTCACGTCCATGTCCCTCTGATCCCCACCATGAGGAAAAGCTGATCCATTGCCATGGGTGGGGATTAGACAGCAGGCCCCAGGGCTGTTTTAGGCAGGCAGGATGGATACCATGGATCCCTTCCCCGCGCTTCCTTGGCGGGAGGGGCACCACGGCACGCATCAGTATCCCATTACGGACATCTGTGATAGCCCAAGCGCTCCCCAGGCCTCCCCACGCCACCAGCTCACGGGGTGCTGGGGAGTGGAGACATCAAAGGTGTCCCCTTTATTTGTGAGTCATGTCCTGTTGACTCACTGTTCCAAGGCCTTGGAGGCAACGCTTCAGCCATTGCGATAATGGAGCTGGCTGTTACATAACGCAGCACRTTCCCTGCTCTCCCAGGGACAGGGGTGCTGTCACTGCAAAGGAATCACAGCCCAGTGATCCCTCCGGGGCAGGGGTCCCTGCTGAGGTGTTGGCAGGGGGTCAGTGTGGGCCAGTGTGTGCCCCGTAAAAACCCCATAGTGTTATTTCCACCTTTTCCYATCAGGGTGATGATGTGACGGTGACAGCCAGGGCAGATCCATCCAGGCCAGGGAATCACTGCAGGTTCCTGAGCACAGCCAAGGAGACCCAACTGGGGCTTGATCTCTTTTCAGTTGTCATCTTTACAGCTCTCAGTGCAGATTCTGAAATCCCTTACACCTGTTTTCTCCTTGGTGGGGACACAGTGGGGAGTCACAAGGGGAGCAGGATGGAATTTTCCCTGGAGCACCAGACAAGGATGCAACTCCCTTCACTTGTGAGCACTAGTGCAGGGTCTCATATCCGATTCCCATGTGCAAAGGAAGTTACCTGCCCAGGCWGGAGCTTTCATGGATGTGCTCATACTTGAAAATCTGACACTCAGATCCTGTGCAACCCACATGAATTTTGAAAGGAGAAATACTGGGTTTTATTTCGTAAAGGARAAGAAATGTGATTTCGGAATAAATCAATAGAACATGACTTTGCTCAGTGGAATAAGCCAAGTGGAGACATGGAAAAATAAACTCTCTCTGACGAGTCCTGCTGAAAGATTCTCATCTCTGTAGGTCATGGGATCAGCGCTGGAATGGCAGCACTTGAACCCTGGCAGGCAGCCCGCAAGCTCTGACAGATGTTCCTGGCACTGAGGCACAAGGATGCTTTGCTGATTGYTCCTGGGCAGCCACGGAGCCCCGTGTGCCAAGCTGGGGTCAGTCAGAGCCTCCCCCTGCATCCCATCCCAGTGATGTGGATGGATTTGGTGGCTGCAGCCACACTGGTGGCTCAGGGGTAAGGCAGGTGTCAGGGATGGTGTCACAGGGCTCCACCAGCAGCCTCTGGAGATGCTGAAGCATCAGGAAAGGCTCCAGAGGCAGCAGGGACACATCTGCCTCTGTCCTGTACATGGATGTGGCTCCCAATGGCCCAAGAGGCAGCAGCTGCCCATGCAGGAGCACCTGTTCCTGCCCATGCAGCCAGGACAGAGCTTGGGTGCCCTTCAGAGCCCCAAACCCCCTCGGGTGTCCCTGCTTCTCCATCCTCCTCCACTTATGGGAGGTGACTCTATTAGACCATGCAAGAGGGATTTGAGAAGGCTGGCAGGACAGAGCCCCACTGCCAGCTCCGAAAGTGATACCTGGAGTCCCAGCAAAGTCACTAAAATGGGGAGAAATTCTCATTTAATTTGGTTCATTTGTTATAATGATTCTTCACCGTGGCCCATATTAAACACTTCAGTGATTTTTGCCTCTAAAACCCTCTTGCAGGGATCGCGATGAAAGGTATATTTATTGTACTTCGGCTTGGAAAGTTGTTTCAGATGTTTCCAATTCATCAACCAGTTCAGACATCTGTTCCTGGTTGGGGCA
>NW_026623720.1:481720-483176 GCF_030028575.1 Malurus melanocephalus | reverse complement strand
GCCCATGGGCATACACGAGCACATGCACATATGGACACACGTATCCATATGCACCTATATGCACACACACACATACACACTCATATGCACACATGGACACACATGGACTCACATGTATGCACAGACACATCTGCACATGCACACACACACATGGACACACACACACACACCCCGTGGTTTCTCCACCCATGACAAGGGGTTTGTAGTGGATCTGATTTTGCAGTGGATGTGATTTTGCAGTGGATGTGATTTTCCAATGGATGTGATTTTCCAATGGATGTGATTTTCCAATGGATGTGATTTTGCAGTGGATGTGATTTTGCAGTGGATGTGATGTTCCAATCGATGTGATTTTGCAGTGGATGTGATTTTGCAGTGCAGCAGCTGAAGAGCGAGATGCCGCCTGTCGTCCCACCAAGACAGGTAGGGGAGGCTGGGGACACTCTGGGTACCCTTCTGACCCCATTGGCAGCTCTGGGAACCAGTGCCTTCCAGCGCCAGGCTGCTTTCCCAGGAGAGCGAGGTTCTAGAAATGTCAGCTCTTTAATTAATCCTGAGCTGGGTCACCTTCCTGGGGTGTGAACCCCCAGACACACTCTGCATCTGGCCCAAACAGAGAGTGAGAAAAGTTAATTGAACTATGTCCTTCAGATTCACACAGAAATTCCCCTGTTTCCTTGTGACAAGCAAACTGAGAGATTCCCAGAGCCTAATCTCTGGAGAGAGACAGACTGTCTCGTGACTCAGCAAGTGCCACAGATCCCGCACGGGTGAATCTGCCCTCTGGTGCCAYGCAGAGATTCTTTAATTAAAGCCAGTGTTGTCATGGTGGGGTCCAGAGAGCTCCTGACAGATTCGGGCTGGGGAACAACAGCCGATGTACAATCTCATTAGCACCTGCAGCTCCAGCTGGTTATTGGATTGGGATGCTTTGAATTTTTATTGTGTGGCCTCCCGGTTCTCAGCCCTCTCGCAGCATGAGGAGTAGGTTTGGGGCAGGTTGCAATCAGCCCCACTCTTCCCGGCACCGGCACATCCCAGCGTGACAGGATCCTCTCTGTGGGTGCTGGAGGAGCTGCAGCTTCTGCTCTGCTCTTGGGAGCGATGCAGGTTCTGGTGAGCTTGTGCTGGGCATGGGCATCTGYTATCACAGCAGCTCTGCAGGTGGAGGAAGGAGCAGACCCTGCCCTCAGCCCAGCAAGAGCTTCTGACCAACAGCAGAGCATCTTGCCCTCACCTCTGCAATGGGAGAGGAGGCTCTCACAGCCCCCAGCACTGCTGCCTCTGCAATGGGAGAGGAGGCTCTCACAGCTCCCAGCACTGCTGTTCACACTCCCGGGCAGTGGCTGCCCTCAAGGTGACCACCCCACACAGCTCCAGTCACGCCCTGGGGAGCTGAAGCTGGTCACACCAGTGCACAGGCACAGAGGGGCTGCAGGGCAGGCTGTGCGTGCTG
>NW_026623720.1:478320-481341 GCF_030028575.1 Malurus melanocephalus | reverse complement strand
GTACAGCCCATCTGCTGAAGCACTGATGAGGTTTCCATGTCTGTTCCTTCCCCAAATTCTTGGCACACAGAATTCACCTTCCTGCAGTAATTCCCATATTTTCCAGCTTTCTTTGTGAACTGAATGAAAATCAGTTCCTCAAAACCAAACCAAAATGCCAGGAGCCTTGGGGCACCACCCTGGATGAATCAAACTTCAGTACTCACAGAAGGGCAGAGATTTGCTGCTCCTCATCCTGCACCCCACCCTGCCGTACCCTCTCATTCCCAGGCTCTCTCATGGCSAGTGCCATTTCCAAACTGGGTGTGCTGAAGCCTTAGAGGCACCCTGGGCTTCGAGGAGCCGGGCAGCACTTGCTCTCACTGCTGTTGTGCTTCCAATTAGCCCACATCTGCTCCCGCTCTCCCTGCGCCCACCCCACCTCGAGCGCCTGCAAGTGATTTGATGCAGCAATAACAGAAATCACGAAACCTGAAATGAATCTAAACAAAAGGAATCATTCAAATTACCCTTAACCCGTTGGAGGCCAGGCTCTGTGTGCAGCCAAAGGCTGAGGTTTGATGAGCTCCATGACACAGATGCAGCTTCTTGACCCAATGTTTGATGATCTGCAGGAGCATCTAATGGCATAACTGGCCCAGGCTCCCCAGCACGGGGGGTTATTTATGTTGGTTGTGTCTGACACTGATTTGTGGGACAGTCCCCCATAGCATCCAGCCTCTGCTGTGCAAGCTGAGGSTCCCACAGTGACACCTGATTGCAGGTTCTAAAGTTTTCCAGCTGGAAGGAACAGATAGATTTGCATGGGAAAGCTGCTGGGGCATCCTGTTGTGTGATGTAAGATTTAATGTCACCCTTCCACCCATGTTATGTGATGYAAGATTTAATGTCATCCTTCCACCCATGTTATGTGATGTAAGATTTAATGCCTCCTTGGCTTATATGCGCTGCTCCAGGCTCCATCTTTCAGGCCAGGCTCCTCCTGGGATGGTGAGATGTTTTTCATACTGGATTTTTGGTCCTCAGAGGATCATTTGGATGTGTGCAACTGCTGACTGAGCAGCACAGAAGCAGCTCAGAGCAGCAACCGTGACCTCAGCCCATGAATGGAGCTGTGCTACTCCACGGCCACTCTGGGGTTCCTGCCCTGGAAGGCTCCAGATGTCCACAGCAGTTTTATTACTCTAGTCCAGAATTCTCAAAGGCCCAAATACATAAATAATAAAACGCCTTTAAAAAAAAAAAACATTATTTCAGGAACACACCAGCTTCTTTCAATATAGCCCAGTTCTGAGGCATTTCTGTGGGTTGTTGCAAATGACCTCCAAGCAGGAGGTTAATGCTGGTGGTTGTGGTTAGCAGTCACCCACGAGCTGGAGGCTCCTGACACTGCTAACAAATCACATGTGTGGGAACAGAGGATCCGGCGTGTGGCAGCACCAGGATTTCCTGTGTTTGGGGTTGACTGAAGCTCTCTGGCAGCAKGAGATGCCAGGGTTCAGGGTTCAGGTTTCCCTGACCTGCCATACCAGCCCAGWGCCGAGCCAAGGACAGGGGCAATGAGCACCAATCCTGGCATGGAGGAGCCTCCTGCAGCCATCAGCCTCTTGAAGGGAAGCACAGGGGTGGGCATCAACTTTCTCCCTCTGCCCMACCAGTGGGTGGGCAAACATCCTCTCCTTTTGTGATGATCTCCATCACTAAGGGTCCGAGGGCTCAGATTTGGGGTACAGATCCACCTTCACCTAAGGCTGGCTGTGATCTAATATTGGTTAATTCATCACAGAACTCCAGGGACCTGCCTATGTGGCAATGAGCCCTCGCTGACATCTTCACAGCCGTTCTGTTCCCTGCTCCCCTCATTCCCAGGCTCCAAAACTCCCAAATAAACTCAACCCCAACCTGTGGGACCAACTGGAGACACACCTGCAGGGTGGAGAACCAACCAATTCCTCGCTGCTGGCATGGGGACCACAATCACTGGTGTGCATCCTTCTGTGTCCTCTGTAGCAGTAGGGGTGCCATATGAACACCTGATCATTTGAGGGGTAAAAAGGAGCGTTAGAGATGATTCATGMAATAAATTCATGTCTGCCTCTCCAGAGAGGTGTCAGAGGAGGAAAAGGTGGAGAAGGATGAAGGGCAGGAGGAAGGTGAGTTCTCCCACAGGACGGTGGCTTGTCACCGCACATCTGCATATTTGTGAAGCCCATTCTCATCTGTCTCAGTCAGATAAATTGCTCCAAGCCCAGAATTCTCAGTAATTCTCCTTACAAGCTGGCATTGCTTTGACAAACTGCATTGCCAAAGCGATGTAATTTTTGCAGCAGCAGTGTCATTTTGCTATCACGCTGTAACAGCTACTTTTGCACAGGGGGATCTACACTCCTCTTCCTCYGCAGTCACAGTAAATGTGTTTTTCACTTTCTTACCATGCTTAAAAATAGCATTAAGTTTTTGCTGATCACATGATTAAAAAAAAAAATAACTGAATGATGCAKGGAGTAAAACCATGTGGCACAGTAAAAACAAATTAGGCTCACATATGTTTTGTGTAACCCTCAAGACTTGTCTGTATTAGATATTGGTAATGAAAAGAATATTAAACTCTAACAGCACAGAATGCCATATGCTGAGGAATTCAAAGAGGAACAATGTATTTGCACAGGATGCTCCTGAATGGAAAATGCCCACAAATGAGCATTTTTTTCCTTAGCTGTGGAAAAAAAATCTCTATCACTCCTCTACTTTTCCATAACTTTTAAGCAAGCTTTTAGGCACTGCTGTCACGTCACTGGAAGGTCTTTGTGCAGTCATCCCATGTTGCTGGCCCGGGGGCACGGGAGGTTGGGACACAGGTCAGGAATGGCCACGTGCACAGCAGTGGGAGCAGCGTGGATCAGGGGCACTGGCAGGGGCTGGGCTCTCCTTTGACCCCCAGCTCAATGCTGAACACCAGAAAACAGTCTTGGTTTTGCCCTGCATACCAGGGAGAGGCATGACCAGCAATCCATCCCCATC
>NW_026623720.1:476443-477870 GCF_030028575.1 Malurus melanocephalus | reverse complement strand
AGCCCCCCGGGCACAGCCCCGGGCAGGAACGCGTGTTTCTCCCTCCTGTTTACGAGCTGCGAGTGGGGATCCTCGCCGTGACTCACCGCCCGCAGCCACGGCTCAACCACAACTGTAACTTTCCAGTTTGCCTCAGAAACAGGGGGGGAGGCCWGCATGGAGGGGGAGGAAGAGCTGGAAAATGTTAGGAAAAGGCAGCAAAGTCTCTAAAGAGACCARAGGCAGCTGAGAAAAACAACAAACGGTCTTAGTAGGATACTAACATTTTAACAAGAATTCCTTTAATTTAATCACAATAAGATTCACCAAGAGGAGGAAGAAACAGAAAGCTTAATCCGAGCATTTAATGAAAAATCTTCACACTATGAGCCAGTGCTCCTGCAATTAATTCCCCTCAGTGGAGAATTTCCATGTGCACCTCCGGAGTCAGAGCTTTCACGCCTTGGCATTTKCAGAGCAACCAAAGGGTTGGCGGAGATTAATCTGCTTTAATCTTCTGCATCTTCCTCTGATGTTTGTGGCATCACAGACATTGCCACAGCCACTCTCTGGGRTGTCCCCAGTGCAAACACAAGAGGTAGCAGGAAGCTCTGTTGGTGAGAGCAGCATCCACAAGGGCTCTGTGCCCCTGTCCCATAAGATCCCCAGGGGGCTGGAGAGGGAATTTGGAATGCAGTGGGCAGGGTGACTCTGGGGTGTCACAGCTGGTAAGTGCTTCCTTTGCCTTGCCCTGCAAATGAAATAAACTCATTTGGGTTTTACGTGCAGAGCAGTTTTTACTGCCACCGAGCTCAGCCGCAGTGCAGAGCAGCCCGAGTCAGACAATACAAATGACACGTCCTAAACGGCATTTATAAAGGCTCAAAGCAAGCTTGTAAAGATTTTATTTGTATACGGGGCTGTAATGAATAAAGGAGTTGGCACTGCCGCCTCCGCCACCCTCCAGGAGCCCTGTCTGCCTTCCTGAAGGGAACGCGCTGGGGAGCAGCGGCCGTGACGCCAGGGCCTCGGTGCCTGGTGGCTGCGGCGGGGGGCTGGGGACACGGGGCTTGGGGCATGGGGTGTGGGGCTGGGGGCACAGGGCTTGGGGCATAGGGCTCAGGGTGTGGGGCACGGGGCTGGGGACACGGGGCACGGGGCATGGGGCTCAGGGTGTGGGGCATGGGGCATAGGGCTCAGGGTGTGGGGCACGGGGCTGGGGACACGGGGCACGGGGCATGGGGCAGGGGGCTCAGGGTGTGGGGCACGGAGCTGGGGCACGGGGCATAGGGTATGGGTCACGGGGCTCAGGGTGTGGGGTACAGGGCACAGGACTTGGGGCATGGGGCTCGGGGCACGGGACACGGGGCTCGGGACACGGGGCATAGGGTGTGGGGCACGGGGTTCAGGGTGTGGTGTTCAGGACTCAGGGCATGGGGCTCAGGACT
>NW_026623720.1:456442-471917 GCF_030028575.1 Malurus melanocephalus | reverse complement strand
AGTGCCCCGCTGGGTGACACTTGGTGCCACAGGATGGAGGCAGCACAGGATGGAGGTGTTCAGCCTGAGACAGCAGCACTGTGCCTGCAAACACGGGGAGAAAGGAGTGAGGTGACACAGGAGCAGGGTGAAGAGAGGCATGGGGACAGCCTGGGGGACACTGCCATCCTCAGCTGTTGCCTGTGTCATGGTCCCTGCTCACCCTGGCACCCCTCTCCACTGCAGCACCACTTCTTCAAGCCGACCATGTGGGATGGGGCCATCCCTKCTGGCACTGAGCAGGGCAGAATGGATCCCTGGCACAGGTTCCACACAGCTCCTCTGAGCCCATCCCTCATTTCTCAGGCTCCAGCACAGCCAGGCAGCTTTGCCACGAGCCAGGGAGGCCTTGCACCATGCGCTGCCTCCCCTGCCAGCAGCGCTCAGGTTACACTTGACATAGTGAAGTGGCAGCRAAATGGATTTAATTTATTTACTTTTTAAATGTAATGGTGGAAAAAACAAAACATGTTGCAAAAGTTGTTTGTTTCGTACCAGCTCTGCACAGAGCCGCTGCAGAAGGAGTGGCTCCTGGCAGCTCAGCTCCTYGGAGCCTGGCGATTGCTGGGCTCACACGCTGTGCCAAGGACCAGACGGCTGCTGGAGACACCCTCCCTCCCCAGGGGCTGTGAAAGGCACGGCCAGACCCTGGAGCAGCCCTGCCCAGGGTGCCTGGGACCACGGGGAGTCCTGGGGCCACTGGGCTGCAGAGCTGGGGCCAGTGATGAGGCAGAGGAGCTGTCAGTGGGGGCAAACTCCTGCCCACCCTCCAGCAGTGCCCTTGGGCTGCTCTGCTCCATTTCTACCTCCAGACGGGGCACGGGGCAGGGACAAAGGGGGAGTGTGCCTGTCTGACATCTCTGGGGAGAAAGGGCACCCTCCAATGCAGCTGGCACCTTCCCAGGCAGGATGGAGCATGTGGACCAGTGGGAGCCATTGGCAGGGCTCACCAGCCATGGGGAGCAGCCGCTCTAGGGGCTCTGCAGCAGAGGGGCTGGGGTTGGTGTGTCCAGAGAGCCYGACCCCAAGATGGACCCCCCTTGGTCCAAACTTTCCCGTGGCACCAGCAGCACTCAGAATTTATGAGGGACCACCAAGCCTGGGCATTGTCAAGCACCTAATTGAAAACACTGTGAAGGCAACATGGCAACATGGCCAGAGAGTGGATGCTGATGGCCACCCAGGTGCCCCACAGCTGGCATGCAGTGGCAGTGCCAGGCCAGGGTCCCACACGGTGGGCACTGCTTGGCTCTGGGTCCATCCCTGTCAGGCATCTGTGAGAAGGGGACAGCCCTGGGGAAACGTCCCACAGATATGCTGCCTCCCAYGCAGGAGGGTGCTCTTTCCCAGAACTTAAGTTAGGAGATACTCATGAGTTAATTAATCCTTGAGTTTTTAAGCAGAGACATATTTATGAGCCCTGCAAGAGGCTGGGGCCCGGAGAGACATTTCTTTATTCTTCCTCCAGCTCAGCTGAAGGAAACCATAAGGGGAAAGAGCRACTGAGCCACGAAAGCATGGAAGATGGACTTCAGGCTGGTGATGGGGAAACAAAACCCCAACTTGCCAGGGCGGGAACAGTGGCCAAATGACAGCTCCCCTCCCTCTTCTTTGTCTCCTCATCCTTTGTCTTCACTTGGTCAATGGGTGCTAGGGTACCTCCAGTCTGAAGTGCAGATGTGAAGCCCATACGGGGTTTGAGTGCTCACCATGACCCTTCCTAGATCCTTCAGCTGGAGGGAAGATGTCATGGTGTCCCTGTCTTTTATCCCCTTCTTTGACWCCTGTGGGGAGCACTGGCCCCAGAATTCCAGCTCCCCATGCCCAGGGGATCTGTCAGGGTTTTGTGTCAGGAGATCTAGGCCATGACTGTGAGCAGGTGGAAGTTGCCGATGGTGCCAGCAGCCTGGGGAGCAGGGTACAGCAGCCTGAGAACATCAGCCAAAGCACCAATCTAAAACCAAGAAGGGAAGACACATCCACTGTGCTTTTGTTGGGCTCTGCTGCATTCCAAGCAGCTGAGAAAATGTGCAACAGGGACAACCAGATGCCTTCCTGGGCAGAGCACATTTTTCCAGGCTAAAAGCTTGGAACGGAGGCTCTTTTTGCTTTACCCCTTTCCTCAGAGTGAGCTGCTTATGGCATTCCCTGTCTCTCTGCAATCACAAGTTTATCTATCCACCTCAGACGATGCTTCCTCAGCTTTGCTGTGCATCTTGGCCAATAGCAGTGGAGAAATGTGGCCACCACATGTTGGCAGCAATTGAATCCTGGGCACATTTTTTCTCTGCACAGCCTTTAAGCTGTGGGAACCATTTCAAAGGAAACCATTCCCCCTATAACATGCTTGTGATCTGAAGATGTCTATTTAGATGGCAGTCCGGCATTAATTTAGCAATTCACTACAGAGTTTGGCGTGATGTTTAAAGCACTAAAATAAATTGTGGTGAAGTCGTTTCCCTCAAACCAGATTGTGTGGTTTACATTATTTGTCAACCTTAAGTACAACTGGCATGTTTGTATCACTCATGCAAAGCCCCATTGTGCCTTTCTAGAAGGGGGAAGAATCCGCACAGAAATGCATCCAAGTTCCTGCCCCGGCAGTTTCATGTCCCTGGGAGATCCGCCCCGGAGGCACGCAGCCCAACCGTCTGGAAGAGAGCCTGGGCTTTCCTCAGGATGATGGGTGTTAAGTGCAGGCTCATATAGGTTATATTACAAAGGGCCGATTTAATCAGAGGCAGATTTGTGCTCTCTGCCTGCAGTGCCTGAAATCCACCGAGCCGCGATGGCTTCCACACACACACGCGAGCGCACACACGCACGTTGCCACGAGAAAAGGAGTTGTGGGGTGACCTGGGCGGCTGCTCGCCCACAGAGGAGGGTGCTCACGGCCAGCACCGGTGACAGTGTGCCYCACTGCCCCATGCTCGTGGACTCCTGCCCTTCCCGATGCGCCCAGGGACTGGAGGCCAGGAACAGCAGGGAAGGGACAGGTGAGGGAAGGCTGCCCAGAGCTTCTCGGGAACCCGACGGGGTCTAGGTTTGAGTTCTAGCAGCTCTTCTCTCTTCAGGGGGCTGGTGTGACGATATCCCAGGCATGCAGACGGCCAAGGGGAGCCGGGACGGGCTCCGGGCTGCCTGCTTCACGCAGSGGACACCTGGAGAGGTGTTCGCTCCTGTCCAGGCGGAGATGTTGCCCCAGCCTGGCTGGAGCACCGGGCACCACCGCGCTGTCCTCTGTCCTGCCGGCCATGCGTGGCTGTCCCTGCTGCCCCTGGCTGCCGGTGATCCGCGTTCCGTGGGGACGGGTGCGGGGTCAGGCGGGGACAGCACGGCGGCACTTTCGCCAGCGCCGCCGGGAGCAGGTTGGCGGGGCGCGCTGTGGTGCTGCGCCTGCCTCTGGGCGAGCAGGCGGGATCTCGTCTGTGATCTCAGTGCTTTATCCCTTCCTTCCCTTCCCTCAGTCGCTGCAGCCAGAGAAATCTCCGGATGGCTGTCACAGCTCTCCACACATAAGCTGCCTGGCAGCTCCGAGGGTGTTTCATTCCTGCACCTCCCCGCGACTCTCCGAWGCCAGCAGAGCCGTCCTGCGGGGAGCGGCCGAGGCTCTGCGCTGACACAGCTGCACTCGCACATCCCTCCAGCCCCCGGCAGCTGCCGCAGGCTCCCGACCGAGGGGTCACCGCATCCACGGAGCCCGCACCCCCGGGAGCCGCCTGCTCTGCGGGGTAGATGCTCCCTCCCCTCCTCCTCATCGCAAACCCTTGGGATCACTGCCCAGTGACCCAGGTTCTGCTGTTCTCGTCTTCTTGCCCTCAACTATTCCAACCCCCGCTCCCTCCACCTGTCCCCTCCTCTGCGGGTCTCTCTCACATTCCCCACCGTGCCCCCAGAGCGGCTCGCTAGGCGTGTGCCCTCCCTGCTCTTCCCGCAGCAGCTTCTCGGCTGCATTTCTTTCGCAGTGTTTTTGAATTGTAAGAGACACCCAATTTTCTGGAAATTAAATTGAGACAACAAAAAGCTTTGTTGTTCCCCAGAGCGGTCTGAGCTCTGGCTGTGGACATGTTTGTGCTTTCACTGGGCGATGGTTGAAACTCCTTCGCTCGAATGGGCATTCCAAAGGGCGAGCAGAAGCCGAGCCAGGGTGGGCAGATGTGGCAGCACCGGCTGCAGCCCACGAAAGCAGAACCCCGTCGCCTGTTGTCCCAGGTACCCGGTACCCGCTGTCCTCGACAGCGCCTGTCGATGAGACACTGCCCAGAAGGGCTGCACAAAAGCTCCCAGCCACGGCATTAAGTAATTGTCACATTTTTCTTCTGTAAGGATTAACGTTCCTGCTAACCTTGCAAACCTTCATTGAGCCATTGTCACCCCCCGAAAGGCGGCACAATCGCCAAGGGATTAGGGTGTCTGCGGAGCAGCCTGTCCCCGCTATTGTGCGCTCCCGGCGGGGGGAGGAAATCCTGCGACATCAGCCGATGAGTCCCWGCGGCGGGGACGCCAAATTCACTGCCGGCCGGGCACACGGCAGCCTCAGGGGAGCCGGGGGCCGAGAGCCTGCAGTGGCACCTGGGAGCAGTCCCTGCAGCGGGTGGGTGGCCGGAATCCTGCCYGGGCCGATGGCACCGAGCCCTCCCAGCGCGGGTAGCCCCTGCCCTGGGCACCAGGGAGCCAGGCAGTCCCCAACCCTGTCCCCTCCGGGCAGCAGGTCTTCCTGCTCGGCTTTGCCAGTGACTGGGCTCTTGGGTGCTGAGGAAATCCCTTAATAAAAATTTAACGGGAAATACAGAGCCATAAAGGGAAGTTCCTGGCATTTTTGTCAGCTGTCGGCACTGCCCGCTGTGTGCGCTGTGCTCAGGCACCTGGCAGCCACWGCGGGACTGTGGCCAGGCCAAGATGGATTAGCAGCTCATTCCCAAGGCCCTCCCTTTGGAGCAAGAGCAGATGAGCATGGCAGCAGCACAGGACTCCAGATTCTGCAAAGCTCAGACGGGCAGGACAGGCAGAAGCTGTGTTGCAAGGATGCAAGAGGAAAAAGGAATGCTAAAGCAAACCCAAGATTTATGCATGTAGATCCCAGGAGGGTCCTACAGAGCTTATAAATGACAATACATATTGTCATCCCAACCCCCACGCTCAGTAGCAAAGGAAAAGGAGTGGGAAGTGTCTCCAGAGCTGGGGCCATTGCACAACAACAGAGAATGGAAAACAACCTCATCTGCTTCTCCCCAGCATCTGGTCCCTGCATCTGCATCCCCACTCCCATGGCACTTTCCCAAGAGACAGAACCATCCCTTCTGGAGAGCCTTGGGGAGGATGGGGACAGGGGAGGCCTGAGTGTGGTGCTCAGGGGRCAGAGCCCAGCATCCTTCTGTTGTGCCCATTCCGGGCTGCTGAAACAGCAGAAAGCAAGCACCAGCTTCAGCCGCCTTCCCCATGCAAATAAAGACTCTCCCAGACAAAACAGAGTGAAATCTCCATCACAGATGTCTCTGAGTCCTGCAGGTGCTCATTTCTGGAAAAGGGTTGGAGCAGGCTCATGGGGAGGCTCAGCTGGGGCTTGTCTCCTGCAGACCTGCACCAAGAGGATCTGTCATGGCACATGTGGCATCTGGATGCCTCTGCCCAGCAGGATCTGGACTTGCCAGCCCTTTGGCAGGGCACTCAGCGTTTGGAAGCCAGGACTTGCCCATTGTTACTGCTGTGCAGTGGGATTTCATGGGAGTTTTTCATAAGCTTTGCACGTGTTTGATAGTGCAAATAGGAGCTGAATCTCCCCACAAATGACAGAAGCCTGGCTGCCTGGAGCCCGCTGAGGCTTGAGAGGAAAGATTCACATTCAGAAACTCTCTGTATTCATTTGGCACATGGGGACAATTTGGCTTTTCTTCTCTGGCACCATGGCAGGGGAAGGGCTTTTCACTCTGCCTTGAGGATGTACAGGTGATCGCGCATGGAAAAAAAGCTCTCCTAAAACCAGAGAGCAACCTGGAGCTCCTCTGCTAAATCCCTCAGCAGGAGCTTTCCCTAAACACCACTGATAAGGCAATAAAKGGGTTTTTCATTTTGATCTCTTTTGCTACATCTGGGGTAACTTTGAGAAACAAGTGCTGCGGTCAGGCTGGTTTTTCTTGGTTTCATGTCCTGAGGATGAAATGAGCCTCCATGGACAAAGAAGGACTGTTGAGGGCACTCAGAGCCTCCCTGTGCCTCTGTGGGGCTTCTTATCATTGCATCCTCCTCAGACCAAACCTCCTGTTTCATCAGGGTGTTTATTTATGGAATGGTGGTGACCAGGATCCATCCCAAGACATCTGGAGGGAGGCTGCTCTTCAGAAGGCAGCAGCAGATAAGCTTAGTGCCTGTAGAAAATTAGGCTCTGACTGTAAATACTGTCCTTAAAACACAAGAAGCTGCAAAATTCTTGGTCGTCCAAAGGTGGGAGATGGTGATGCCCCTGCTTTGCTGGCCTGGGTTGTTCTGCACGGGACAGATCGTGGCCACGCACACACAATGGCTGCAGAAAAACCGGGAAAGTTTCATTGGATTCATTTTCACCAGAAAAGGTCATGAGGTCTGGGATGGGTGTCCTGCCCCGGGAGCTGGCTGATGCCAGCCCAGCCACCATCACGGCGGTCTGAGCCACCGCAGTCCCTGCTCCACTGGCTCAGCATGACCCATGGCTATTGGCTATTCCGGAGATGGTTTCCATGAGGACTTTTTTTTTTTGGTAAAAATGTTGAACAATTCTGGTTTCATCCCCATGTGGAGCGGGAAAAATTTTGAAATCTTGAACATTTTTGAGGGCTTAAAAACAATTTCCCACCCAGTTATAGCCACCAGTCTCATCAGGATGTGTTTGAAAACCCTCCAGCAGGAGCTGAGCAGAGCTGGTCTCAGCTGGATACCACTCTCGACGAGAAATGCCGTGGCAAAGGGTCATGTTTCTTCAGAAAAAAAGTATCTTCAATAGCTCAGGAAGTTATTAGTGTCTGCTAACAATAAGAGCTTTGGATTGATTCAATAGATGCTCATTTTAATTGTAAAATGCCAGTAATGAGAAATGTGCCATCCAATGACTCATTTTTCCCTTGTAAAAATTATTGGACATTTTTATTAGTTTTACAAATTACAGGACCTCGTATTTCTGAGAACACTTTATACAAGCCTTGCACAAGCCCACTCTCATAAAAGCGTGTCTGTGGTGACATCCAGAGCCACAAGAAGGGGAGCGGTAGAAAGGCCCAAAGTGGTGAGGACAGCCCACAAGTGGAACTGGCAGGACCGAACCCCAAGAGGGTGGGAAGGGGTGGATACAGCACCGGAGACATGAGCCCCGGCACTCCTTCCCAGCAGTGCCTTTCTGGAGAGGCACGGGGCAGGCAGGGGGATGGGTGCCAGCCGGCGCCCGGAGGTCTGCCCGGCGCGGAGCCCCGGAGCGGGGCAGCCGCCGCGGCGCTGAGCGGCCGCCTGGGCGGGAGATGTGCGGGGCGCAGGGAGGGCAGGAGCCAGCCCCGGCCGAGCAGAGCTGAGCCAGGTAAGCGCCGTCCCACAGCACCGGGCACAGCGGGACCACGGAACCTCCTCTAGCGCTCCCACGGAGCCGCTGCTTCGCGCCGCTAGCCCGGCGCCCGGTGATCCATCCYGGCGTTATCTGCGCTGGAGACAGCCGGGCCCTGCTGCGCGGGGAGCGCTGAGCTCGCCTGCCCTCGGCTTTCGAGAAACACGATAAGGGGTCAAGCGCGACCAGGGAGCCGGGGGCAGGGACACACGGATATCCCGGAGCAGCCCGGCTGCAGCAGCAGCGCTGCTGGACTGCGTCTGGACGGGCTGGAGGGGAGAGCCGGCGGCACGTTCCTCCTGCTCCAGAGAGCAGCAGAGCTGCTTTGGCCAGACTGTGCTCTTTTAAAAATTCCGAGCGATTTCCCATGGAGAGTTAATTTGAACAAGGGGGAAAAAAAAAGTAAAGGATTTGTCATTTCAGCATTTCATTTCTTCTCCCTTGCTGACTTTATTTGTATTTTTGTTTACATCTCCTCGTGAGAAGTCATCCGTGACTCTGCATAGTGTACCGTGAGCTGGCATGATATGACATAATGCAAGAGCTGAGATAGCCCAACACTTCTATTTCAGTTTGGAGGATATTTTAAAGTTTATGTTATCCAGGAAATTTCTGAAATATTTGTCTTCATTCCAAGCCAGAATGAAAACAATTTTTGAAATGTCGGAAGTTCCCGTGAAACAAGTAGCGAGAGCTTCCAGCTCCGCCACCGAGCGTGACAGGGCGGCTGGTGGGGAGGTGCCAGCCTTGTGCAGGAGAGTGGCACTGGGCACTGGAGAGCAGGGAATGGCTTTCTCTGCGCCAGGACATCCCAGGAGGGACCTGTGGTCGCTTTACAAACCCTCTCTGGTTTGTGGGGCACCAGTTTAGAGAGGCAGAGGCTCAGCGGGGCTGCAGGCAGGAGGCTGCTCCGAGCAAACAGCCCCAACTCCGCATTCGCCAAGGCTGAGCTACCGTGGGACAAGGCAGGGCTCTGTGGGGARCGCAGGAAGCCGGGGTCCACATGTCTCTGTGTCTGGGTGGAAATTGCTATCAGGTTCCCRAAGTTTTTGCCTTTGCCTCTGTGCTGAGACACTCAATCCTCAGAGCTTTGTTTTGTGTACTCTGRGAACCGGCAATTTGTAAAGGCATGCTGCTGGGCTAATCCTCCATCAGCTCCTGGAGCGGAGAGCAGCTGGGTCTGGCATCTCCCTCGCTTCTCCCACTTCAGCCTGCTAAAGCACTGAGTGTCTGTAAGCAGTAGCTCGCAGGTTTTGACTCAAACACAAAGCAGAGCTGGAGCTTTCCCAGCCGGCACTGGGACCTTGTCCTCTGCCAGCGCGGTGACCACGGGGTGGCAATGCCAGCCGTGTGTGCCACGCGGGTCCTGGCAGTGATGCCAGCCTCGGTGCTGGACTCTTMTCAGCTCTCTGCTGGCCTCAACCATCGCTGTGCCCTGGAGATGCTCTCAAGGAAGGGAGCTCTTTCCTTGCTGCACTCTACAAGCTGATGCGTTAGGGAAGCGATAAAATCAGACTCTAAAAAAGGTGCCTTCCTCTTTGCACACAGGAAATGTCACAAAGGGGCAAAGGGCCAAGGGATCCTTGCCCATCGCCCCATGCACAGAGCTCACCCACAGCCTACTGGGGTCTCCTGTGTTGGGGGGGACCTAGGAAACTCTGGGAGATGGGTATCCATCAGACCAGACCCTGGAAAATGGGATCACCCTGCAGCCCTAGTGGGAAGGTGCCAGTGCTGTTGTTTGGTATATACAAGGCCTCAGATTTCAGGAAAACTCATTTTTAAGCTACTTGGGGTCTGTCAGAGCAAATGAGTTACAGTTTTGGCAGTCACTTGGTCCTGGTTTAACCCTGGGAAAGCAACTGTGCTAAAAATATTTACCTGATGAGATAAACCATCAATATCCTTGAAACTTACATTAAAAAATACTGGATTAGAGCATCATGTGGGTTTTGCTTTTTTCCCCTGCTGATTTGTTTCACAATAGGCCAGAAGCATGGCTTGAGTTAGGGCTTTGGCAGGGGCTTTTATCATGATTGATATAGTGTAGGATAGAAAAGAAATTTGRTTATCAGGGGATGCCAGAACTCAACTTCCTAGCTCATACATTTGATAATGCAAAAGTTCTCCTTTAAAGGTCTCCTTAGAACAAATCCCAGTCATCACAAAACCCATGGAGATAAATTAAATTACATTTTAATAGGGGAGAACTCATTCCTGGGCCAGGTGCAGCAGTGAAAGTATGTTCTCTCTTAGGCAAAAAAAGTAGCCTCATCTCCCATCAAAATTTTGAATGTTACCATATGAAAAACTTAATTGTAAATGAAACCCCAAACTCACAGGGCAGAGGCACCAGGAGAGGCTGCCCCACCTCCTGCTCCACTGCCCCACTGATGCTCTGGATGTGTTTTCCATTGTCCTGCCCTGTGCTGGGATTGGTGTGTCTCCTGAAAAAGTCAGGCTGGGCCCATCTCTTCCTCATGCCATSATCCTGTAGATATTTAAAATAAACACAAAAGTGTGTGCAGTGACTGGCGTGTGCCCTTAGTGCCGCAGTACGGGGTTATTGGGGTGGTGGTGCAGGGGGATGAGGGATGATGGGGGCAATGGGGTGTGGTGTTACAGGGTGATGTGGGGTGACATGAGGTGATTCTGGGTGCCCATGTGGGGTKCAGGCTGGGCCAGCCTCACCTCGAGGTCGCACAGGATGAACTCATCCAAAAACTGAAAGGTGCAGAAGGCAGAAAGAGCGAGGGCAGAGCTGCCGTAGTGGTACGAGCGGTCCCTGCCATCACAGGATCCTTTCACTCCTCATCCTCCCCTTGCTCCAGCACTGGGAGCCTGACCCTCATTCCCTGCCCAGCCTCCTCCATCCTGGCCTCATCCCACTGCACCGGGCTTGACTCCTCTCTGTGTCTGCACAATGACCAAAACCCCCAGGCAGAATTAGCTCCTTGCTCWGCACTGCATCCAATTAATTATATAGTGTAAAACACAATATGTAGACATTTCCCATCCACACCAGCAAAGCTCTTGACTCTGCAGGAAACCTCTGCAGAGCTGCTGTGTGGCAGAAGGTGGCTGGGCATGAGCCGAGATGTGCGCCCTCGGCACGGGCATGGGACAGTCCCAAGCTGTAATTGAATTAATTGAAGCAATTGAAGTAATTACAGGTGTTCTGCARATGGCTCAGAGCATGGCAGAGCAAACACATCACTGCAGTTTTTGCTGCACAAGGATCCTCTCCATGTGTTTTCTGCTGCTTTCAGTGCAGTGGGCAAACCTGAACGGGTCCCTGTCCAGGGGACACATCTGCTGTTAGTGAGGACACACAGAGGGCAGTGCCCACCCATTGGTGTTGTGTCAATACAACTCAGAGCACCAGCATCAATTCTGTGGGTCAGCAAGAACCTCCAGCTCATGCCTGGGGCATTCCCAAACTACCCCAACATCCCAAAATCACCCAGAGTCCCGAAACTGGGATTTAGGTCCATTCTACCAGGGACTACCAGGGAGCTAACAGGGAGCTCTGCGTCACCCCCCATGCCAGCCTGGGCTCCAGGGCCTTTCTCTTGCTGTGGCAGGTGACCCACGGGGTGCTGGGGACTCTTGGGGTCACCAGCCTGTCCCCGTACAGTGATGGGAGCCCTCAACAATTACAGGCTTCCTGCATGTCCCGCCTGTGGGGTTTTGTCACACATGATGTCCCACATCTGGGACTCACGAGTTGGAGATGGCAGTGCTATTTCCATGTTGAACTGTAGCTGTTTTACCCCCAGCCGTTCCAGGGCTTACAACTATTGTGTGGGGTTTCTACTGTTGCAAGAATTTATATTGGGAAAAAAGTGCTTTTTTTTTTTTCCTCTATGCCCTGGGAAATGTCATCCAGCAGGAATGTTCCCAAGAGCTGATCATGGCTGAGAGAAGGATGGGCTGGAGCAGGGGTTGCATGCCCAGCTCACATCCCTGTCCCTGTCTCCCAGGATTGGCTCACAGGGCTGTGGCTCCCTTGGGTGCTCCATCCATGCTCCCCAAACTCTGCCCTGTGGTTCTGGGGGACATCTGCAGCAGCAGAGGCAGGASGGAGGGAGCAGATGCCTGCAGAGGGACGAGCTGCTCACAGAGCCACTCCTGCTGCAGAGACTCTCGGTTTCATGTCCTCTTGGCTAAGCCAGTGGCCTCTTCCACTTCCAGCTCTGGATGGAGTTTACAAGAAACKCTGGAAGTCCCAGCCCTGTGGTGTGTCATCATTCAAACTTCTCTTTAATAGCGTCCCAAAGTAATTTATTTTTCCCAAACATCAAAGCCCCCCGAGCAATACTGGGAGAGGCAGGACTGACCCCAARCCCTGGTGGCTCCTGCACCCCTCTGCCCTCCTTGCAGGGGCTGTGCTGGGGAGAGTGATGGTTTCAGGTGGGATTGTGGGGCTGGGGGAGGCAGAGCTGTGACACTGCAGGCTGGGTGAGAAGGCAGATCTTCCCCCTGAATATACAAGTGAGGTGTACAGATTGCCCTGATACGAGGACGCTGATGCCTTTTCCAGGCTCAGCGTCACACCACAGAGCACTTTCAGGAGCTTTTATCCTTTATCAAGGATAAAAGAATAATGAGGAGAAAGAAATAGCGAAGAGATGTGAGCCTGCATTTCCTTCTCTTATGCCAGGATTCAGAGCCACCCTCCACCCTCTGGCATGCCAGGAGTACTGGGGATGCAGGCAGAGCATCTCCTCAGCTGCACCTCTGTGCTCTGGGTGTCCCCCCGTTCCCCAGCACGGCTCTCCTCCACAGCTGCATGAGTTTTGGAGAGGGAATTTAACAGAAAAATTGCAGCAGCTCYCGCCTCTACAAACACAGCGTGCTGCTGTCCCTGCCAGCACTCCATGCTGGTTTGCCTCAAGGAATCTGTGAGATCCGTCCTGCTGTGATCTGTAACAATATTGGGATTAAATTAGCTTCCCTGAGCTGCAGAGAGGTCAGTGTGTAAGGCCCCTGGTTAATCCAGCAGGCCAGAGAGAACAGAAGCCTCCCTGCATTGGGAAAGGAAAACAACGGGGTCTGTTTGCAATCCGTGGAGCTAATTCAAACAGCATTCCTCAAACAACAGGGGAAAAGGGCCTTCGGAGCAAATGGGAAAAGAGCGTTTCCCAACATGCACATAATGKTGCTCCTTGGGGAGAGGGGAAATGTCCAGACTGCACGGACGAGGTGCCAGAAAACCTGGCAGGGACAAGAAAGGAGCCTGAATAGCCAGGCAGCTTGGGGGGCACACAGGAGCTACCCTCTGTCCTGGGCATGGCAGGCCTGTCCTGAACAGATCAGGGGAGCAGGGGTGGTGCCTGCACATCTCTGGGGCACGATGGGACAGCTCATCCCACCTCTGGAGAGACAGGCTCTTGCTCTAAGAGTTTTACACTGAAGCAATTCTTGTGGCTCTGCAGCTCAGCTCTCAGCACCCATCCGAGATGATGATGAGGGACAATCCCAGAAGGAGGTGCTTCCCGCACAGGCTGCTGCCAGGAGCCAGCTCTGCCACCTCTGAGCGCAGCCCCCGAGCAGCTCTGAGTGCATGGAAGCCCAGGCTTGCTGGGGAAGCAGAGGCATGCCCAGTGATGCTATCAGGAATAGCTCCACATCCTGTGGCTCTCCCATCTCCCACAGAAGGTGTGATCCCGGTGCCTGACCCCAGTGCAGCCCCTGCCAGCAGTGCAGTCGTTGTCTTGCAGGCAGAGCAAATGTGGCTGCAGTGAGCAGGCACTGGCAGAATTGTGCTCCCTGGGCTTGAGCTGCAGATTTTCAGCTGTTATTGTAAACAATTGCCTGGGCTGTCACCGTTCCTGCAGCAGAGAACCCTCAGAGCAGCAGACCAGAGAACACCTCATGGCAAAGCTGGGAACGTCACAGACACTTCAGGACATACTCGCTTTCCTTCTGCTTTCTCTGCGAGTGTCTTTTCTGCTTTTTGCTTATGCTGAGATATTATCAAAGGCTGATGAGGCACCAGGGATGAGTAATGCACCCTCTGTGCCAGCTGGGAATTTGTGCCCAGGCACTGGTAGGGTTAATGTGGGTCTGAAARAAGCTGTGGTGCTCAGTGCTGGATCTGCTGGGTGCAGAGCTGGGCACAGCTGAAATTCCTCTGTCCTCAGCTGCACTGGGGGCTGAGGGACACTGGGCAGGGTCAGCCTTCCCCCAGGTGACAGAGACAGAGGGTTTTGCAAGGCAGGAACTACAGAGGGATGAAACTGGACCAAAATATGGCAGGCTTTAATGTAGAGGAGAATCATAAAGAGTGGGTTGGGGGATGTGACAAATGGGTGCTTCCTTTGTGCATATCCACTGTGCCCATGGCCCAGCCAGAGGAGAACCTGCTGGGAGTGTTAAGGAACCCTCCACTCAGAGCTCTGCTTTCAATCTGGGGCCATTAGGCACCTTACCCTGCTAAAATGGGGAATTTCATGTCCTTTTGTACCGGAGAGAAACAACCTGTTTGGGATTAATTTAGGACTAGTCTCAGGAGCTATTAGCTAAAGAAAACCAAACCTGTAAAGGASCCTCTGTCAGAGGGGAAAGAATTGTAGGGCTTGATGCTGGATTTATTGTGCAGGGCGTTAAGGAAGGATTTAGTGTGATTTAGCACCCTCTGCAATGACACCTCTGGCACCAGGGAGCTGTGAGTACAGCCCCTGCCTTCAGCCAGACCTGCTGCTCTGTTGGCTGATTGCTGCTGCTGCATCTGGGTCTGTCAGCACTGCCAGCACAGAGCCACCACTTCGGGGTTTATTGCTTACTTGGAAACATTTGCTCCTGACTGAAACTTGATCTACAGCTGTCAACTGAGGCTGCAGCWCACCAATATCAGAAAGGAGATTTGGCTGTTCAACGTGCATGAAATATAAATCTTGGGTTCATCAGATTTTTAACTTGTACAATCAATGGGGTGATGTTGTCCCTGACAACATTTGATGGTAGTGGAGAATTTCCTAGAATAGAAAGTAAAAAAGCWCTAAATATAAATAGAAAAAGGTCTTCAATATGGGGACTTGCAGCAGTGGCTGCTCAGCATCTGCCAACAAGTAAACACATTCACAATGCTGCTGTGAGATAGCAGGGATCTCAGTGACATCATTTACAAATAGGAAATGAGGGATATTTAACGAGGTGCCAAGGAAAATCCAGGATGAATAAAACTGCCATGTCCATGAGCATTAACACACTGACAGCACAAAGGAAAAGSTGCAGAAAAGGGTGAGTTTTCCCTCTTGCCTGGGTTGTTTGGGTTATTTTGCACAGATGCCCYCACACAAGTGCTGTGTACAGAGAAGATGGCAGGTGTGTGAGGAATTCATGAGGATCTCCAAATCTGGGTGTCTGGGGGTGCTGCTTGATGCCATTCTCTGTATCCACACCCTTGCCCTCCTCTTCCTTAGTGCTGTTGTGTCCATTCTGAGTGCCCCTGAGCACTCCAGGTCTCATGCCAGCAGCTGCCAGGGGTGCTCAGAGACCGATCTTCAGTGGCAGCTTGTGGGCAGCAGAGTGTGGAACGGGAAGTGCCCTGAACCCTGCAGGGGAGCCAGGAGGGACTCAAGAGCCACCTTAGGGCTGGTCACATCCTTGGAAGAGCGTGTGCCATATGGCTTCCAGCTCAGAGCCCTGGGAGCTTGRGGAGTCTGCCCCAAGAGATTGCAGGGTCTATGGGCACCTGTGCCAAGGGGCTGGCTGGCACCTTGTCACACACCCTGGGACAACTCACCAGGGCACCAGGGGTCTCAGCAGAGACCCATGGCCTTGAGCATCACATCAGCCCTGTGACAACTGGGGATGAGGGTCAGTCATGGCTGGGCAGCTGCTGCTGCCAGCTGTGTGGCACTGCTG
>NW_026623720.1:451640-456146 GCF_030028575.1 Malurus melanocephalus | reverse complement strand
GCTTTGCAGGGACACTGGGGAGGTGACAGCAGTTCCTCTGTATGGCTTGTGCAGGGACACTGGGGAGGCGACAGCAGTTCCTCTGTGTGGTTTGTACAGGGACACTGGGGCAGGTGACACCAGTTCCTCTGTGTGGTTTGTACAGGGACAGGGACACTGGGGCAGGTGACACCAACTCCTCTCTATGGTTTTGCAGGGACACTGGGGAGGCGACAGCAGTTCCTCTATGTGGTTTGTACAGGGACACTGGGACAGGTGACAGCAGCTCCTCTGTGTGGTTTTGCAGGGACACTGGGGCAGGTGACAGCAGCTCCTCTGTATGGTTTGTGCAGGGACACTGGGGCAGGGTGCAGGATGGTTCTTGGCAGCCCCAGCAGCTCCCTGAGCCCCGGCGCAGGATCTGCTCATCCCACCGGGCATGGTGGGGCTCAGGGAAGGTACCTGAGCCCTGATGTCCCCTGTGCACCTGCCTGAAGCGGAGTCTGCCCTGTGATGTGTCTGTCCTGAAGTGCAGGTGGAGGAGGGAAAGGGAGCTGGCAGCACTGGGAGRAGAGCTCCTGGGCTGCTCAGGTGTGCTGGAGGGAGGTGTGCTAGGCWGTCCAGCTGCAGCCACGCTGTTCTCCTGAGCAGGACTGTTTCCTCCTGCAGCACAGCCAGCAATGCAAAAAGATCCAGGCTCTGAGCTCTTTGCCTTCGTGCCTTCCCCCCTCCAGAGGATAATAAGCTGCTTTTAATATCTGGCATGTTTATTAACAGATGCAGTTGTGACAGCTGATGACTTCACATGCCACTTACCACTAAAATGTTAGTAATAACTCAAAATTAACTGTCATAAATAAAAAACAAAAAACTACAAAGACAACTCGATGGTGTGGCACTCTGCAGTAATTTACTGAGACCCCGTTGGCTCTGGATGCGAGGCTGGAAGGTCCTTTGTGGAGCTCCAGTCCGGGTTTTGCAACAGTCACAATATTTTGGCTGGATATTGTCTTAGGAGGTGGTACTAGTGGGGTGGAATTCCCTCATGCAGGAGTTTGCACTGGATGCCTTTACAAAGCTGGATACTCTGGTAATAATAATAATAAAAAGCCCCTACCCAGTGCACGGGGACGGAGTCTACGCATTGAGACCAGGATTTATTAATGTGCAAATTGCTGTGATATGATCACATACTTTCTGCTTTGCATACGCAGGAGCAGCGTGGGCTGATGGAGTAGGAACTAGCCTGAGCGATCTTTACGAGCTGAGATCCTGCACATCGCAGAAGGGTTTGTTTCTCTGAGCAAAACCTGGGACCCTGTTAGAGACCTGCTTTAAAAAACTGAGTGATCAAAACATCCAAATGCACCAGACTTCTCCATGAACTCGCCATGAATATATTTTTCATTTTTTTTTGACAGAAACGTGTGTGTAACTTTTCTCTGGAGGAACTGAGGAATTTTGTAGTTGGTCTTATAGTATTTTAAATCTGAGAACCCAGTAGAATCTTTTCCGCAGTGATGAGGGAGTGACAATTTGGAGGTAAGGGCTTCAGCATGCATGTTTGTGTCGATGGAGCTTTTGCAATGTGGGCTTGCTAATGAGGAACGCGAGCCGTGTCAGCATCTGACTGCGGGTTCGCCTTGTGCAACGTGGATAATGAGTTCAGACAATGAGAGCTGTGCGAAATCTGTGGGATCCCCTCTCCCCCCTCCCCCGGAGGTGCGTGGGGCTGGCAGGGAAGCGGTGTGTGTGTCCCCTGCCACCGCGTTACCTTCCTGCTGCGGGGCAGGGGATGTGGAGAGCTGSCTGGGATATGGATCCCYCCKCTGGAGCTCGGTRCTGATTGTGTCYTGTGGCTGTGCCTGCTGCCCTCCCGCTGGTCCCAGACACGGGGGCGATGGCAGGACAGGACATTTAAGCTGCTGTGGCTGCACCCATGGGGGCTCGGCAGGCTGGTAAGTGCGGGCGCTGCGGCGTTTGGAACGGGGGATCAGCGGAGGAATCGTTAATTGGAATTATGGCGATAATTAGATGTGGTGCGAGCAGCCGGTGCTGATGTGCAGGGGAAGCGTTGTTGCTGGATCCGGTGCCAGATGCCACGGGTCAGTGAGGGCTCGCAGGGTGAGGGTCGAGATGGCGTTTCAGCCGCGGTCCCGGTGCTGGCAGAGCCAGGGCGATGGGAGATGGGGCTGTGAGTGACCGGGGGTTGGTCACCCCTGGCTGCTGGAGCGTTTTATGGGCTCAGGCGTGTTGTGTGTTCCCTTGAACAGCCCTGGGAATGGAAGAGAGGTGTTCAGGTGATGCGGTTTGGGTTTAAAGAGGCGGCTGAYAATAAAAGGCATTAAAATAGCAGAAGAAAATGCTGCGTGACAAGGCACGCGTGGAGCATCCACTCTGTTGAGCAGGGGTCAGCAGGTACCCACGCAAAAAAAATCCTGTCACCTGAAGGTCTGTGAATTTGGGGCAGTGCTTACGATGCTGTTTTGGGTGGACAGGTCTGTGCTGAGATCCCGCAAGGATTGGGCACTAGCAGTGAAACATCTGCCTGGAAGGTTCTCCAGTTGGAATGATTTTGTCTGAAGCCCATGGGTGACCCTGGAGCGGGTGAACTCCTGACTCCATCCTCTCACCCCGCTCTGGGGCCAGGACTGTGGAGGTTGGGTGGGAGGATGGCAGCAGCACCGCGGGCCTGGGAATGCCAGTGCTGCCACATGCCTGGAAACCACCCTGGAAAAAAAAAAAAGCTCGTTTTAGCTGGATCAGCTCCCCGGCCCCTGCGCAGCCGCTGCGAGAGCAGCAGCACCACCCTGAGGGACGCGGCAGGGAGGAGCCAGGGTGCACAGCACCCCTCTGGGGATGCAGGGGCAGCGACCCCCCGAGCACAGCCAAAACCAGCCAGTGTGGGCAGGCAGCAGCTGAGCTGAGCATAAACCCCGTATTTCCATCAGCCAAGCTAGATGTGAGCTGGCAGAGCTCTTCCTATGCTGTGAGATTGGGACTGCAGTGAGCAACAGAGCCGAGGGCCAGGTCAGCCCTCCTGGCCTATGGGGACAGCTCAGGAGTGGGACAGAGGGGACTGTGCAGCTGAGAGAGGTGGCACTGGCAGCAGAGACCCTTCYCCTGTGCGCTGTGAGGGTCACCTGTCATCTCCCCAAGGATGGAAGTGCCTGACTTTGCCTAGGAACTGGTAAAAATGGACAGGCTTCCAGTCACAGCCACTGCCAGCCTGCCTCCAGGAGGGTCCTCTGGGACTGCAGCTTCCCCACRTGCTCACGGGCAGCAGGGTGGCATGGTGCATCATTGCAAACCACCATGAGCACTATTCAGAGCTCAGARCTTGGTCCCCCAGTCCTGGTGGTGCAGGGTGCTGTCATCCCACAAAAAGGCAGAATTTGGATGGGCTCAGTCCAGGCTGGCTGCCTGCTCACTCCCTGCTGCTGGCTGGGTGCTCCATCCTGCCACACGCCCAGAGCTGAGGCTGCAGGATCCTTTTCCCAGTTTGTTTTCCTCTGCTGCTGGAGTTAGTGCTGCTCCTGGCTCTCCAGGGCTCAGGTTCACCAGGCAGTCWCGGTGGGAGAGCCAGAGCACTGGGAATCCCTGCAGGAAGCTCCCCTTGGCAGATGATTCCTGTGAATATGGCGAAGCAGAAAGCCCCAGGTGCTGCTCAGGGCTTCAGGTTTTGGCTCTGCCGTGGTCTGGAGAAGCAGATTGGCACAGYAGCTCATGGCTCACCGGGCTCCTGTGACCCAGGAAATTTGTGTTTACAAAGCTGGCAGTCAGAGTCTGTGGCGGAAGGAGCTGTGAACCCTCATTTGCATGCATTTACATGGAAATAAGAGGGGAATTGAGTGTTGAGCTGAATGTGTGCACGTGTTGTAGGAAGAGCCTCAGCACCCCTGGCTGTGCTCACCGGTTTACATTGCACCCCTCTGCTCCCCACACCTCCAGGGACACCTGCTGAGTGTGTTCCTGCTCAAAAATGGACATTTAGAGAGCTCTTTTGGGGGATGAGCAAAGTTTTCAGTGCCCTGGTCGGCGCTACCCCAAATTGGGCTGTTCTGTTTCCTGCTCTGAAATTTGGTTCTGSTGAGTTCCTGATSTTTAGGAGGCTCTAACCCAYYTKCAYTGTACMTAACAGAGASAGGTTTGYTTTTCCAATGACTGCAGCCAGACCYCCAGGCAGCATCCTGATGGCAGCMCAGAGCTGTGCCCRCCGGGATGRCTCYGGTGCAATTCCAGACCCMACTCTGGTTCTGTGSAGAAGCAGCAGGCACGGATCCTGCAGCCTGCCTCAGGGCTCTGCCTCCTTCTCCTCCTCCAGAGCAGCGTGCCGCCTCTGTGCTGGCATGAGGGCCATGGAAATCCCCCTGTAAAACATTTCCTGATGTTTTACAGTGCTGAAGCACAAGCACTCCTGGGGGGAGGCCTGTGGCACTGTGGATCACAGCGTTCCTTGGAGCAGCTACTGTGCTGGGCACTGAGCAAGGAGGGCGAGGAGCCAGGGCTGAGTGGAGCTGGGGCTGG
>NW_026623720.1:450324-450968 GCF_030028575.1 Malurus melanocephalus | reverse complement strand
CAGGGGGTGGCTGTGAGCAGCAGCCTCTCCTCAGCCCATTCCCCACCAGCGGGTCACAGCACGGCTCCGCAGATCCGGGCAATGCAGTGCAGGAGCTGGTGGAAGAAGTCAGACCTCAACAATGCTGTGGATAGCTCTGCTGCCAGATTGGGTTTTATTATTTTATTTTTTTTCAGTGAAGTTTATGGGTTGGGGATTTTGCAGAACTTGGCACTGGGATCTAATATCAAATGAAGACCTTCTGGTTCGGAAATTTGACTTAATGCAGCCGCCTTTTATTGCTTCAAGGATTAAGCAGAACGAAGTGGCTCTGCCTGTGCATGTGCAGAGATGTTTGCCGGGGGCACGTGAGACACCCTGTGGCAGCTGTGATGGCCGAGMCAAACACGGTGGGACCTTCCTCTGTGGAGGGTTTCACTGTGCTGCTCCCAGAACATGAGCCCTGCTGACAGGAAAACAGCCCTGGGGAACAGAGCAGAAGAGAGGGACTTTCCCAAAGAGAACGAGGGCCCAAACCTGCTCTCTCAGCCCTGGCTGTTCCCTCGCAGGCAGGGAGCTCTGYCCTGGGGTCACCAGAGCAGGCAGTGGGGCACGGGGAGAGCAGGGAGCACAACACACCCCTATGTGCCTGTGGAACGGGGACA
>NW_026623720.1:446677-449067 GCF_030028575.1 Malurus melanocephalus | reverse complement strand
AGTGTGGAGCTGCTGTTGCCACCCACAGCCTTCAGGAGCTGGACTGTGCCCTGGGGATGGGAGGGTTTGGGGTGGTCTGTCCCAGGGTGCTGTCCCCTGGTGCAGGGCTGGGAGATCTGGGACAAAATAACCCGAGTGAGATCCTGTGAAACCATGCCTCCTCCTGCAGGAAGACACTTTCTGCATATTTACACCCCTCACTGACTACCAAGGGAAAATTCAAATTCCCTATGCAGTTCCAGGACCTGGAAACACAAATTCCCCAGCTCCCAGCTGGTGCCCAGCCAGCTGCTGGCAGTGATCTGGCAGTTCCCAGGGGTTCATTCCTGCTGCTGCTGCTGTAAGCAGGTTTGTCCTGCCTCCAGCATCTGGTCCTTCTCTCCCAGGCTCAGTAAACCTTTGGAGAGCCCGTTTACATTACGATCCCTGGTACGTTCAGCGAGAGGCAATATATCAGGAATTTAGTTATTGTGGATTAGGTCTCAAATATCCCAGGGATATAATGTTGTTCTTTCTCACCTTGTGTGTAGGAGGACTAATGGCAAATTATCTGGATGGTTTACATTTTCTGGTTTGTATTGGAGCTCCCAAGGACCAATTTATCCTGATTGAATTGCAAACAAGGCTTAGTGCCATCTCAGATTCAGGGGCCAGGTCTCTCCATAAATGAATTCAGAGCAATTCAAGTTCCCCCAAATTCTTCCTGTAGATGGGATAATGGCATAAATCCTGCTAGTGTTTAGACTGGAAATTGTTTGTAGCAACCTGAGCCTGACTGATGGCTGCAATAACAGAAAGAATCATAATTCTTGTCCTACAGTGAGGGTGGGAAGAGCAGGCGGTCCAGAAAGACTCACCACAGACCCCAGGTGCTCACGGGGGGATTTGGAGACCTGTGGATCGTGTGTGACCTGCCAAGGCACTTACTCTGCAGCTCCTCGAATGCCAGTGGCCTTTCTGTGCTGAGGGAACAGCTGTGGCTGAGCCCAGGCTCTCTTTGGGTTAGAAAGCAAGGAAACAAGGAGGAAAAAGTGTGTTCTTGCTTGGTTTGTGCTGCACGGTCGAGGTTTCCCATGGCACATCCCTGTCCTGGACGGTCAGGCACTCAGAGATGGGGTATGTGCTGGTGGCACTTCACGCTGGCTCTTGGCACGCTGGGGCTCTGTTTGCTCCCTCCGGCCATCCATCCCCGCTGAGGGACTGTGCCCAAACAGTGAGTGTTGTGTAAACACGGCGTGTGCTTCCTGTGAACGCGCTTCACCCGCAAAACCGCCSTAATTAAAAACCGGGGGCGGCGGGAGCAGGTGGCGGCACCGCGGTCCCTCCGGAGCCGCTGGCACCCGGCGCTGSTTTGGGGACAGTTCGGGCTGTCCCCAGGGTCCTCTGGCCGTGCTGTGCATGGCCAGACCATTCCACACCACCTGTCCCCACCTCCAGGGTAGCCCAGCGCCGTGCTCAGGTGGCCGCACAAAGAGCAGAGGAACCGCGGGGAATCTCTGCACAATTCCCCGCTCCGTAAATACTCCCGCAGCCGGCTTAAGCACTTGACAGTGTTTATAAAGCAGCTTGCAGCAAACAGGCTTGGAAGTGCAGAACAAGTTGGTGTTTACACAAGTGACTAATTATTTATTTGAAAATCCTGTGGACGAGCCGTGGGCTGTAACGACAAGCACATGGGGAGCTCTGGGCTCCTGCCCCGGCAGGCGCAGCGGGGACACGGTGAAAAGTTCAGAACCACCGGCATGGGGGGATTGTGGCTGTGGCTCCGCTCAGCTCTGCCGGTTCAGGTGAGCCAGAAGTGCCCACATCGGGCACAGCTCAGTGTCRTGTGCTGCCACATCTCTATCCACATGTGCCCGGGTCACATCTGCTGCTGGGACAGCCCCCTCTCCAAGGGCTCTGTAGCCATAACCACCCTAAGGTGGGCTGGAGCAGGGGAGCTGCTTGGGCTAATGGCCCCTTAGGGTGGGCTAGGGATGGCACCAGCCCCCTGGGAACCGTGTCCATCCCAGGCTCACTTCCAGCACTGTCTCCACCAGTCATTTGGGGCATCGGTGATGGCGCAGTTATTATAAAGGGATTAAAACAATTTTCTGTTTCATTTGACTTCACAGAGCAAGTGTTGTTGCCTTTATTCCCACACRATGTCCACCGTTGGCAGGGCTTTGCTCTGCCAGCTTCAGAGAGGAGCAGGGCCCTGCTAGGCAGTGCCAGAGCTCTTGGTGCAGCACCGAGCACAGAGAAAAACACTGGAAACCTACAGGGAAAATGCCCTGTTAGCAACCAGCTGGAGCAAGGGCTTGGGCACTCTCAGGAAAGGATGGGACRTGGAATCCTGGGTGCTGGCTGGCCGACAGGCAACCAGACTTCCCTTCTCTCTGCAGTGGTTC
>NW_026623720.1:434814-445938 GCF_030028575.1 Malurus melanocephalus | reverse complement strand
CCCGGGCGGGGTTAGTGAGCCTGGGCAGTGCTGACCCTGCCCTGTGCTTCGGGGAATGGGAGATGGGAGCTTTGGAAATTCCCTCAGAAGAGAAAAGCAGCGTTGTGGAGGATCCCACCCTGTCCCCAGACAGCCCCAGTCCCRGCTGGGGACTGCAGGCTCGCTCTCTGCTGGGCTCGACTACCAGCCCCAGAGGTGCCCACTTGATGGGAAACATCTTGTGTGCCTGGCACCCGCAGCAGCCATCTGCTGCTTGGGGAGGGTGGCCCAGGGCTCTGGCTCTATTTTAAACGAGTTCCAGCCATAACTGTTCRCAGCACTGGCAGATGGCAAAGCTGTGCTGAGCATTTTGATGGATGCTGGCTATTAGCAACGGGAACTTATGGATGAGGATGGAGCACAGTTCTCCCCACATCGCTCCGGCTGTCACTGTCTGCCAGCATCCCCAGTTCACCCCACAACCCCCGTGGGTGTCCCCCACCATGGTGGGATGCTGTCTCTCATGTTAACCTGTTCCCCTCTTCTTTTGCAGTTCCTGCCAGCGTACCTGGAAACCGCGAGCAGCTCACACCCGCTGCCGAGCCCCCGATGGGACTAGGGCCAAACTCCTGCACTCCTGACGGGGATGAAGGTAGAGCCATGTTACCTGCTACCTAAGCTCGCTGGTGCTGATGTGGTTTGTGGATATGGTCCCACACCCGGCTCTGTGCACAGACTCTCAGCTCTGATCCCAACCTGAGACGATTTAGCAGCAGCAGAGACCCCAGCTGTGGAGCACGCTCCCCCAACCACCCCACGACGGAGGGGCTGCAGCGCTGGAGAGTTACTATGCAGCTTGGACTGCTTGTGGTGGTGGTTTTTCTAAGCTCGATGGATCTATCAGGCAGCAGCAAAGTGGTGAAGGGCAAGAGGCAAAGACGAAGTATGTATGAAACGCTTTTCTTCTCTACTTCCTCTCATGGTGCCATGAGGGTTGTKCTGGTGTGGATGTGTTTCCAACACAGGGAGCTGGGCAGGGTCTGTGGTTCTCCAAGAGCCTGCAGAGCTCCCCTAATCCCATCTGGGCAGCCACACACTGCCCTGTCCATCCTGAGGTCACAGGGGGGGTCAGTTATCCCCCAGCCCCGAGGGTCCCTGGTGGGGCTCATGCAGGGCAGCCAGGCAGAACTGGCACAAAAGCAACCACAGGCGTTTGCCCTCCTTTGTGTAAGCTCATGTTAGAACTGTTTTACATTAAAACTGTTTTAAATTGAATTATAGAAAATTGATTTTATATTAAAACTGGGACTGCCGAGCCCTGGGAGAACAAGGAAAACCTGACGTCATGGCTAATGCTATAAAGGGCAATTTCCAGTGAGGGCCCAGTTTATACCTTTGCCAYGGATGCAGAGCTTGGCACCAGTGCCCAGCGCTGCAGGAGGGATGGGGCCGGATCCCCGGGGTTCTTTGTGCTCAGGGGTTGGGGCTCACAGTGCCAAGAGGTCCCAATCCACACCAATGAACCCTTCTGGCAGTTGGGGGCTCAGGAYCCTCTGCTTTCTGTGTCTCTTCCCAAGGCTGCAGCATCCCCCACAGCCACAGATCTGGGGCAGTCAGTGGGGCTGCCAGGCTCTYGGGTCACAGCAGAGGGACAGGGCAGCTCTCTTACCTCTGGTCCTGGCACGTGAACAYTGCGCTGCTCCGCGCTTGCTTTTGAAGTGTAGTAAACATGGTATTTAAAAGAATACATCTTTTAAATACACAGCTTTTCTATAAACAAGGACATGGCTTGCATAATAAACTAATAAAAATAACCTGCATTCTAGCCTGCAAAGAATGCGATTGGTTTCAAAACAAGCAACATTTTATATGATAATTAAAAGCAGAAAACTCTCAAGGCATGGGATTGAGTATTTTTCTTGGACTGGATGTAGGAGCTGAGAGCACATCTCTATTTTGGGGGCAGTGACACCTCCCGACTGCCAGAGAGAGTTKAACATAGGCAGGGTCAGAGTGAGACGCAGCCCTCTCACTGATGGAATTATCGAATCCATCTCACGGATGGAATTATCGAATGGTTTGGCTCCAGAGCCGTGTGCTCTGCTCCCCACGGGTGCTCAGCACGGAGGCACTGCCAGCTCCGAGCGGGGAGGCAGCAGGAGGTGCTGGACCCCTGGGCACGGGCCCATCGTGAGTGTCTGCCCTGCACGGGCACCAGGGCTGGGGTGGGCACTGCTGGGGCTCTGGGCTGCTTCTGGGTCCTGCTCCTGAGCGCTGCTGCTGTCACAACTCTCTCTGGCATCACCATGGGCAGGGTCATGGAGCGTTCTGGGCGTGTGTCAGTGCCCATCCATCGCTCTGCCCCCGTTCCTACCCTTGCTGCCAGAGGTTTGGGGTCACAGCTGGTGCCTGCAGAGCCCAGCACTAACCACTSCCTCTCTCCTGCTCTTGCAGTCAGCACTGAGCTCAGTCAGGGCTGTGCCAGAGGCTGCGACCTGTGCTCTGAGTTCAATGGGTGCCTGAGGTGCTCCCCCAAACTCTTCATCCTTCTGGAGCGGAACGACATCCGACAAATCGGGATTTGCCTGCCTTCTTGTCCACTGGGATACTTTGGCCTTCGCAATACGGACATGAACAAGTGCATCAGTGAGTGTGGGGTGGGAGGGAAGGGTGTGGGTGGGAGGCAGTGCTCTGCAGGGCACTGTGTGCTTCTGCCAGGGGTGCTGTGGCTGTGTGGAAGGGGAGAGGCAGGGCTGAGCAGGGCAGYCTGACCAGAACCCTGCTCAGCACCATGTGGGCATGCTGTGGACGTGGGGATCTTGCAGAACCTCTGGGCAGTTTTGTTCCATGTGCTGCTAGACTGGCACCCACTTCCTTTGGGATGAGGGAAATCCTTTCAGGCATTTAGTGCCTCTTTTCCTGCTCTCCTGCTCACCAGAGTCAGGCAGCTCTGAGTGCAATCCTTGCCTTGCATCTTGTAGCCAGAGCACCAGACAGAGTGCTGGACATGGAAAGACATGATCACTCCCCTGGCAGGTCTATGCACAGCACCCTCACAGCCAGGTTTCCATCGAACTCCCTTTCCACGCTCAGTCCTGTAGCTGCAGCTGTATCCTTTGCACCGTCCCCTTTGGCTGACTGATGCTCGGCTCAACACCAGCCCAAAACTTTCCCAGCCTGATTCTGTCCTGGCGGGGGCTGCTGCTGGCTGTGAGAGCTGCAGTACAGGGCTGTCCTGGTGCAAAGAAAATTGACTTCTGAGTGGCACAGCCCTGRCAAGATGCTCAGAGACATGCCCTGGCTGTTGCAAAACCCCTAGGAGCCAGGACTGGGCTCTGGTTGGCAGTGTGCARCTTTTTGAGTCTTTTGTTCACATCGAACCACATGGCGGCTTTGGTGTTTGTTTTTTTTTTTTCTTTTCCCCAGAATGCAAAATTGAGAACTGTGAGTCCTGTTTCAGTCGAAACTTTTGCACAAAATGTAAGGAAGGTTTGTATTTGCACAAAGGGAGATGCTACGTCACGTGCCCTGAAGGCTACGCTGCTGCCAACGGCACCATGGAGTGCAGCAGCCCTGGTAAGAGACCCCTGCACCCGGCCTGTCTGCTCGTGGGGAGTGCTTTGGGGTTTTAGATGGTGAATTGAACCCCTCATGGTGCCCGTGTCAAGGGGGTGACAGTGACAGCAYAGCCCTTCATGGAGCAGAGCCCTCTGAGAACCAGCCTGGATGGGGAGCAGCCCCTGGGGTTTGTGTTGTGTGAGCCAGGGTTGGTGTGGTGTTGGAAAGGAAGGGGGTGCTTGGGGATTTAGGGAGCTGCTGGGGAAGGACACCCTCCCTTCAGCCTAAGGTCGGGGAGAGACGGATGGTGAGCTCTGGGATGGCCTGAGGCAGCAACCCAGCAAAGGGAATTACAGCAGGGCTCTCTTGTTCTCTGGCAGCACAATGTGAAATGAGTGAGTGGGGGCCATGGGGGCCCTGCTCCAAGAAAAGGAAGCTCTGTGGCTTCAAGAAGGGCAATGAAGAACGAACACGGCGAATTCTGCAKGCTCCCTCTGGGGATGTGTCTCTGTGTCCTCCAACCACAGAGGTGCGGCGATGCACCGTGCAGAAGAGCCAATGCCCTGAAGGTGAGCAGAGGTGGAGGGTCTCATCATCCCTTTCCACACCCTGTTTAGGCCAGGCACAAGTAGTCAGCCAATTTTCCAGCATTCCAAATGTTCTGTGCAGCTCCTGACCTCTCTGAAGTGCAGGGGATTTGATGTGATGGCAGGTGGAAGGGGCACAGCCCCCCAGGGGGGTGATTTTTGTCCCAGCTGTGCCACTGTGCCACTGGTTTCAGCTATTTTAGACTCTTCCCTGGCCAGAGAGCAGCTGAGGGTGCCTGCCTGTGACAGGACTCCTCTACCAGAATGCCTAGGTCTGTTTTTCCCAGGAATTAGTTTTTTTCAGGATGAATGTTGGTTTGATTATCTTTCTATAGACTGGACAAGGATTGCAGCTGTGTCGAGTGTTCTGAGGGGAAATGGTTCGGAGCAGTGACCAAAGGGAATGAGCCAGCAGGGCAGGGGGAGATGRACACAGCTGATCTGTTCCCTGATGCCTCATTCCACCTCACGCTGCCCCTTTGCTTTACTGCAGGCAAAAGGAAGAAAAAGGAAGACCAAGGAAAGCAAGATAATGGGAACAGAAATCGGAAAGACACCAAAGACACCAAGTCTGGCACCAAGAAGAGGAAGAACAAACAGAGAGGGGCCACGGTGCCCATGACGCCTGCTAGCCCTGCCCAGTAGCTGGCCCTGTGCATCAGCTGATGGCAAGATTCCATTGCTGCTATGTATATGAGAGCTTTATTGAACAGAGCACTGCTACACCACGTACACATGTCCAGAGACAGACATATACTCMAGACTGACCCACGGACCGACAGAGGCCACACACACACAGTACTCGAGGAGGCTGCACACACACCCCGCCCAGGACTGCAGAACGATGCTGCTGAGGAGTGGGAACACACACGGAGGCAAAGCCCACAGCCCCAGGGCTCTGTGGGGACACTGCAGGGAGGAGAGGTGGAGCATGAGCCAGTGAAGGACATGGGATTGATTTCATGGTCAAAGGCATCAGCTGGAGCCCAGGCACGTGGCCCCAGTGCAGCCCCACTCAGCCAGAGGATGAGACTGGACCCACATGGCCACTCTCCCTGACCTGGGCTCAGACACACATGGCAGTGGCCTCTTTCTCTTCCCCCACCCCTTATYTTGTGTTTTAAGCTGTATGACTTTATCATTGCGAATACATGTTAAAAGTTTGTGGTAAGAGGTCAGTGGTATCTACCCTGAATCTGCTTCAAAGAATTATTTCAAATTTAAAAAAAAAAAACAAACAAAAAAACAAAAAACAAAACCAAAATCAAAATGACAACCAGCTTCCTGAGTGTGTGGTTCATACCTTGGCCCCTATGGAGGCTGGTGTCCCACAGGACAGAGACTCACTTGTGGAAGGGAAACTCACCAAAGCTTTAAGAAAATCCCAGAAAATGCTGCACTGCAGCCACAAATCCTGCGCTTGAGACCCCAGCTGCACCCCGCCGAGCCCCGAGGGATTCCCCACTGAAGGATCCACTTAACACACAGCAGATTGAGAAAATGAGAGGTTACAACAAACCGCAGGTTGCTGAAACATTGTGGCTCTGCTCAGAAATCCCAGCTGTGGGACCATCCCGGGCTGGGGACAGCCGGTCCAGCTGCCGGACACCACCCCGGCRTGTGGCAGGAGGGAGGCAGGAGGGAGGGGGAAAGCACAGCTCAGGCCCTGCACAAGAGAAACAAATTTTAACTTGGGTAGAAACTACTTGTCTGCATCCRACTGGCTGGAATTCCATGGATTCTCCTGCTGGGCAAGAGCCGACACCTGAGCAGAGGAACCGGGACAAGGACTGTGCAAGACAGACCGAGCAAACCCTGCATGGGAATGTTGCCTGCTCTGCTCAGGCAGTTCTGCCTTTGGTAGTGTCACAGGTTGTCTCACCATTCACTGCCCTGGTGTTTTAAAATATGCTTTCTCTGTATAAATATGGAGACACATTTAATTTTTTGAGAGTTCAGCAAAAGCCCTCTGGTCCCGAGGGATGTTTGCTATGGCTCCCAGGGTGGATCAGGGMTGTACTGCTGGAGCTTCCAGCTCCCCTGGTAGGGCAAAGGGCAGGAGAAACCTCASCTCAAACTGGTGAATCCAGTGAAATTCACTCAAACTGAATTCACCTCAAACCCTGGTGAATCTGATCTTAGCTGTAATCACTTCCATGCCACTCTCTGCTCTGTGGTTTCGGAAGGCAGAGTGAGCCAGCGAGAGTGCAGGGTCACCTGCGAGAGAGCTCCCTGTCCCTCCGAGGGTCACCTGCCCACACCCACAGCCCTGGTTCTCTGCTGCAGCTCCTGGCATCCACCAAGGACTCGGCTCTGGCACAGGACACCCCATCTCCCTTCACCTGGCCACTCCAGGGCTGGCTTGGCTCACTGCAGGATGTGGGGGCTGCACAGTTGTTTCAGCTCCAGAGCTGTACCAAGCTCTCTGTGACTGCTCTGCTGGCAGAAAAACCTTTCAGCCCATCGTCCACTCTGTGTTTAAGTAAACAAGAAGCTGTTACATCTTTGAAAGGGGATTCCATTTCAGCACAATGATAAATGACCAGCATACCAAGCAGGGAGAGAAAGAGGTTCTTAAAAGTCATCCTTTGAGTTGTTTACGGATCATGTTCATATGATTTCTGAAAGCTTCCCAGCTGAATGATCCAATCTTCCTCTATTTTCTAGCCTGTAAGAGAAGTATTTTGTTTGTGCCACAGCATTGCACGTAAGCAGAACCATTTTCCCTTCCACTTTTACCAGCACCCACCAGTCACCCGCTGGTGAACCTCAGCTCGCTCCCTGTGCCTCCCTCCTGCTGTATCCCCATCCAGTTCTCAGCGAGGATTAAGGAAAAGAGAGTGCATTAGGAAAGTTTTCTACACCAGGCTCTGTTAATGACTTGATTCCCTACAGTAACTCCTGGCATTATTAGCACAACTATTTCAAAACTAAACTGCGTATAATAAATCAACAGAACCTATTTTAGAGAACTCTAGAGATTATTAGAAAAACTGRCAAACTTCTTTTTGTTGTAGCCTTTGCCCTACTTACTTCTTTCTTTTCATAGAAAAATGGGAAGAAAAAGGGACAAAAGGCAACAGAAGTTTAAGATGCCTATTAAGAATATCCAAGATTTTTCAGTAGGGGTGATTTTAAAATTAAATTGTTTTAGAACAATTAGGAGAAAAAAATGTAAAAAATAAAACCAATTCCTTTTCTTTTTTTGAGTCAGCTCGAAAATTGTGCTTATTCCCACTCCCAGAAAGCTGGTTCAGTTATGAATTTTGGAACATTTTGCCTTTGACCAACRTGAACTGCATGCTGAGCTCCCCAGTCCAAGCTGAGATGTCCTTAGCTGGGTGATGTCACCTCAACTCACACACATGTGAAGGCTCTCCTTCCACCCACTAAATAACCCTGTTGTGGTGTTCTCTCTGTGGCATCACTGTAAAATACCTGTCTTTAAACAAATAAATCAGTAAATGCGTTTGCTGAACCAGCTTCATTTGTTTATTCATCAGATCACAACTAATCAAAAATGTCCACAGAGTGGATGAGAACATTGCTGCTCTGACTCCTGCACGTATTCCCACCCTGTGCTTTGACCAGCTTGATGCTGGAGAAGCATCTTCTGGATGGACAGACAGAGAGATCCTTTGTCAGGAACTCTACTGCACAGAAAGCAGCTTCATTTTCCCTGCTGAACAACCTGGTGTTATTCACTGGACAGAATTCCATTCACTCAGAATCTGCAGCATGGTTCCTAGGCAGTTTCCTCAGCTTTTGAGCAATCCATCCCATGCCATGGGGGAACAAAGGACCAGGAATAATGGAGAGCTTGCAGTCATGGGTTCAGAATGGTTTAATTTCTCTTTCATTTGCTGAGATTTGGAAGTTAGAGCAGATGAATGTCACCAAACACAGATTGGTTCTATCCCATTCTTAACACTCTCTGGGTAATATAAATCTGTATTTTGCATCATCTACAGTCAATGAACTGTGTGCASACACGCTCCTCACACAGTAATTCACTTTCTTTCCACCCCCAGAGAGGTGGAGGCAATGTATATACTCCTTAGCCCATGTTTATGTTAAAATGATTTCTCACTCAGGAGAAATCTTAGCTTTGATTAAAGGAAACAGAATAGGATAGTGAAACAGGTTATCTCCAAAACTATTGTTTGGATTACATTGTCTGAGAACACTAACAGGGATAATTCAGATACATATTTACAGATTTTATGAAGCCTTCACAGAGAGAGATGATAGGCATCGTGTTTTAAAAAAACTCTATTAAAATTTCAGAAATACCAATGTATTTAATCAGCCACCATAAACAAATCACCCTGATGGCACTTACCTACACRGTAATACATCACACCAACTGAATGCCAAACCATAGCTTGGATGGAGCTGCWTGCTGGAATCTCCAGGATTTTTGAAGAGCAGGATCTTAGTGGGAAATGAAGAGGCAGCCAGGCAGGTATTGTTATTTACAGCCTGAGGTAAAGCACTGGTTTAGAGGCACTGACAGGGCAGCCACAGCCCCTCCTGTGCCATGGAGGAGCTCAGCCTGCCAGGGCACAAGTTCCTTTTCATGACTGTTCAAATGAAGCCACATGAACACATTCATGTTTAAGTGCTTTAGCTTCCAGAGTGCTGGTGGAGGACAGGTCTGTGGCTCTGGTGAAGCTGAGGGTTCCTCAGCCTGCACAGCTCTAAGAGCCCCACACAYTCTGAGAGCTCCATCCCGCTGGCACAGCTCAGCCTGGGCTCTCTTCGTACACCTTTTTGCCTTTTTCCTTGATTTCAATTTTCTCCTCCCTCCCAACTTCTCCTGTTGCTTTCAGTCACCATTTTGGGAACTCTGGATAGAATACAACAATCCAGGATCACTCTGTTTTTCTGTTCAAGAGCTGTCACACCTGGAGCCTTTTGCCAAGGAGCACTGCCTCCTGCTCCTGTCAGCTGTATCCCTGGGAAGCTGTGCCTGAGGAAYTGAGCTGGGAAAGCTACTGTGGTGTTTTCTGCTGTGATTTTAAAGACGAGCTTTTTTAAAGACAAAATCCACTTGCATCCTTGTGCTCTGCTCTGCTGCAATAGAGGGAGATGGCTGATGCTGCTTTATCCTGTAAAATAAAACAGAAGAGCTCAATACCACACCAAAAAAGGGCTCYGAGTGCTAGTCCAGTCTTGTTCTGAACTCTTGGAAATCTACTTTTCCTTCATTTAATTGACAAAATCTGTAGATCATACAAGGCAGACAGTCCCTGCCAAAAATCCAACATCACTRGTTTTTAATAATACAATGGGAATAACCCCTCAGAACATATGTAATTATGGGAATGAGTCATTCCGATGGCATCACGTAACCGCATTCACTGGGATTTGACAAGGATGTGGTCACATAAAACTCAAAATTTATTTCATTTCAGCCCTGGTCAGGGCAGCAGTGCCGAGGAGGGGAGGCCATGTAGCAAAGGCAATGGACAATGATCTGTGACCCCATTGTCCTGGCTGATTGTGGCACAGACTGTGTCCTGCTGCAGCCAATGGTAACAGAACAAGAAAAAGCTAAAGATTGAAATGGGGGGATGCATCGAGAGCAAAGGAAAAGCTGTGAGTCATAAAGCACCAAAACATCAGTTTAGTGGAGCAAAACATCTGACTTGAACGTTATCAGATATGTGATAAACAGCTGTAGCCTCGGGGGTGCTGTGAGTTAAACACCAACTGGTGGCCCTAGAGAGGGAATTTGGGGCAGGGAATATGTGAGAAAGCACAGCAGGAAGGTGCCATTCTGCAGGCAGGTCCCATGCATTATCAGTAGGATCTTATGATAGAAAAGTCATAAGTAGCTCTTACGATGGCTCGTAGACCACCCCTGTGGGGTGTGGGGTGTGCTGTGAGCRTGGCTGGGTACAGGGCATGAGCTCTCCCACCAATGCTTCCAACCTGGGAATTCAGTGCCCAACTCTGGGGCATCCCCAAGACAATTTCTCCGTGCCCCAAACCTCCTGGCCAAAGCTGGCTGGGTCTGTTCTCTCACAGAAAGAGACGGCGACTTTCTGGCTGTGCCCCAAGATCTCCTGCTAACAATAAAGAGGGAGTTTTCTTAAGGGAAAGGAAGAAAGAGTGGGGGAGAGCAGAGCAAGTATTACTCAACTATTTAGTCTAAAATTTTGAAAATCAAAAGGATCTTCTGACAGATTGATATCRACTCTAATAGAAAACACACTTGTCCCGGGAAAACTCCTCTACTCGAGCCTCGAGTCTGATAGCTTAAACAATTATCTACAATTTGGAATTGATTTTTTATGCCCACATCAATGTGTACTTTTTCAATGCCCAAGGCACAGATAATTCTATTAAGAGAAAAACCAGAACGCGTAGGCTTAAGCCAAACAGCCTCCAACTCCAGACTTGGTCTTACAAAACATGTCCCAAGGCCTGACTCATCATGGCTCCCTTGTACAGCAGGGACTCCACACCTCACAGCAAAACGCTGAAAATCATTAAAAGAACAAAATCCCAGCAGCTCTGTTATTGTTCTGGGTTTAAAGGAGCATTAGCAGCACCAGAAGGACATTGCACTGGCTGGGAAMGCTCTGCTGCTAATAAGCCTTTAGGAAGGATGGGCCAGAGCTGTGTTTTGGGGAAGTATTCCCCAAAGTGCTGAGCTTGGCCCTAGCCCAAGCTCTGCTATCAATTAACACGGTTTCAGTGCAGCTTTGTTCATTTCCCCTAGGTGAGGAGCCTTCAAATTGCTATTAAAATCTGGCAGTGACATGAATGTAGGCTTAGGCTTTGGACACAGAACTTGCACAGATTTGATTTGTTAGTGCACTGTCCATGCAATTCTTTACACGCACATAAAAACGCCAGTGTAGCTATTGCTAATTTTTAAAATTCTTTCTSAGTAACCCAGAGAGAACAGCCCCGTGTGGCTGTAAACACACACCAGCACTGCCTTGCATGGGAGTCTGTGCTGCGGCAGTGCCCTCTAGCAGCCCCGGTG